>NC_045552.1:51384977-51595445 GCF_009769535.1 Thamnophis elegans | reverse complement strand
TATATAGATATATATATATATGGTTGCCTTTTTGTTACATTTGTTATATTTGTGCTGATAAATAAGGCAACAGTAAAAAAATATTGGGTTTCTGTCTGGATGGTCTCTTGTGACGAGCCGAAGGACAGAGAACGGAAGTAGTAGTGATCTTCCCCCATATTTGGGCATACCAGGGGTTGTGACTTTAAATATATACCTTTCACCCTGGCTTCGCTGATAAGGACTCAAGCTCTGTAGCTCAGTGGTTAACACTGCCTAAGAGGCAATACAGCACAGGTTCGATTCCCAGCAAGGGTATGGCTAGCTGATGAGAGCTAAATAGCTTGAAATAGATCTATACTAGTCTCCCTTTATTTATTTTTCAGCACAAATATAACAAATGTAACAAAAAGGCAACAGTAAAAAATATTGGGTTTCTGTCTGGATGGTCTCTTGTGACGAGCCAAAGGACAAAGAATGGAAGTAGTGATCTTCCTCCCATATTTGGGCTCCTCTTTGGAAGATAGTTGAGGTTGGTTTGGACTGGTTTCCAAAAAAGATTGAAGGAATTCATGAAATTTGCAAGCTTGATGGTCATTAGGATTGATCACAGTGAGACTGCATGGGAAAGCCACCTTCTGGAAGACGCATGGCATTTGCTGTGCAGATGGTTGGCCACCGTAGGAGCAGAGAGTTGAACTACATGGCCCCAGTGTCCAATTCACCAGGGCACATATGTTCTTAGGAAGGATTTTAAGTCTTGCACATTAAGGTTATAATATAAAACAGTTAGGGAGTAAATACCTAAGGAAGCAAACCAGAGATCTAGAAATCACAAACTCCTTTTTCCATTACTGTGATGGAATGTGGTCTGGATTCCCAGGATGGAGAAGTTGCTTCCAAAAGGACAGAGAGACAGCAGAACTTGGGAAGTTTGGTCAGCAGAAAGAGAGTTAAAGTGGCTCCTCTCTAGCTTTTCCTAAAACATATCTGTAGCTGTGCAAATAGTTGCTTTAGTCTGGCAAGATTCCATCCATAGGTGAAGAACAATTAAAAAAAAAATTACTCTTAAGTAACTCTACACATCATTCTGGATTCTTAGGGCCTGGCAATTACCTTGATTAAAAAAACTTTCTTCTGAATATTAGTTTTCTTTATCATTCTTCTTATGTTTCAATTGAAGAAGTCCTGAATTTTCTTCCAAATTTGGAATGTGGTATATTTTTATAGCAAAATTATGTCATTTAACACACTTTCAGTATACTATACTCTTCAAGAATTTAACCCACATTTGTCCTGTTTTCAAATTAAAATGCTAACAGATACAGTTTTCATCCCAAAAATAATGGAAAGCAACAGTATGATTTAGTCTGCATCATTAATTTAATCATCTATTGCATTCCCATAGTATAAAAATGTTACAGGAAACCTCCTTTCCATTCTTATACTTTCCAGTTCTACATAGAGCCAGTTTTGTCAATTATTTGTCAATTATTTGTCCAGGTCAGATCATTTTTTCCTCCCCTACCTTTATTTTCTCATGTAAATATGACCTTTATGTCTCAGTCTATTGAATTGCATTCATTAAGGCCACTTGTCTAGGTTAGGAATGACTTAGAGCAGAGAAATGATCTCAGCTAGATATCTGACTGGTGGGCTTGTTCTAGGAAAACCTAAGTATCCGGGAAGAAGAGTGGAAATAAAAAAAAAATCTTGCAATTCTACAGCTCATCTCAAAAACAGTAGTCCTCCAGAACAGAAAAAAAAAAGAACAGAACAGAGCAACAAAGTTGGAAGGGACCTTGGAGGTCTTCTACTCCAATTTTGAAGAAATCAACATTTCCTGTCCTAGGCTCTACAACATAATTATTGGATGTGGGCATAATCATTATTATATTTCACCCCAAACTCTGAAACAGTATATATTTCAAATGACTTGAGATGATAAATTCACTGAGAAGGTGAGAAAGATTTTTCCTGTCTTAATATTCCTATTTTTTAAAAAAGAAATCTATAGGAAGCCATTGGTCTCTGCTTGGGCTAAGTAGAAATAGGCAAATTGAAATAGGACATTTAAATAGTGGGCTTAGTTTTTATCAAAATATGGTCTCAGATACAATAATTCATGAGATGAGATGATAGATGGATGATAGATGGATGATAGATATATTATGGGAAAGAGATGATAGATTGAGAGAGAAAAAGAGAACGTGATAGTGATAGTGATAGATACTGCATAGATAGATGAGAAATAGATAGATAGACAGATAGATAGCAGACAGACAGACAGAAAGACAGAAAAGAAGAGAGAGAGTGATCAATACGTGAGATTGAGATGATAGAAATAGGTAGGTAAATAGACAGACAGATACACCAATGAAAGAATTCCCCTCCCCACAAATAACAAAAAATTGTTCCATATGTGCATTGTCTGCAAGCACCATGAGTTTGCCATTTACAGGCACAGCAATAGGTTCTTTATGCCGTGTTGTCAATGATTCCATTTAGTAATATTCCCTCTAAGGGTCTGCAGATATAATCCAGTAGCAACAGATGCTTCAGCATGTGCTATTAAGTGCCAATATAAAAACATCTCAGTTGTGTAATTTAGATTCCTGAATATAGTTCTGGGCTAGATGGGAAAAAAGAAAACCTATTTTCTCTTTTTCACCATCATTAATATATATTAATATGCTTGCTTTACTTATATTTCATTCTTTTGCCATTTGTAAAGCAATTCCTAAGCTAGGCAGATCATTACAAAGATGCTGAAGTTTCAGATTAAAATGCTTTGTTTCAAATGCCAAATGCTTCCCAGGAAATAAGAATAACATTAAAAACACTTCCTACGTGGCTGAAATGTTTTATATACTGCTAATCATCATCATGAAAAGGTTATGAAATAAGATTTGAAAGCCTAAAAGGATTACTTAGGACAGATTTGTTTAAAAAGGTGAAACAATTTTATCAGGACTAAGAAAAGTGGTTTTCTAGTTCTTAGTTTTTTAGCTATGGTTTTCCCAGTTGCAATGTATGGCTGTGAAAGTTCGACTATAAGAAAGGATGAGTGCCAAAGAATGGAGGCCTTTGAACTCTGGTGCTGGAGAAGATTCCTGCGAGTCCCTTGGACTGCAAGGCAATCAAACTGGTCAGTCCTGGAGGAGATCAACCCTGACTGCTCTTTAGAGGCCAGATCCTGAAGAGGAAACTCAAATACTTTGGCCATCTAATGAGAAGGAAGAGGACTCCTGGAGAAGAGCCTCACACTGGGAACAATTGAGGCAAAAGAAGAAGAAGTCACCGAAGCATCAGTGAGAGCTTAAATGGATTCCAGAGGATGGTGGAGGACAGGAAGACCGGAGGAACATTTTCCATGGAGTCGCGATAGTCACAAAGGACTTCGCAACTAACAACAACAAGAAGAAAAGTGGATAAGTTTGAAAGAAGATTATCCAAGTGAACCTCCAGTGATCCTAATAAATTTAACACATTTATTCTGCCTATTTAATATTGAATACCATCATAAAACACACTATATTAAAAGGATCTTATATCCTGAACATGGCCCTGGGATTAATTTGTGGCAAAGATCTATCTATCTATCTATCTATCTATCTATCTATCTATCATCTATCTATATCTATCTAGCTATCTATCTATCATTTCTATCTACCTACCTACCTACTACCTACCTACCTACCTATCTATCATCATCATCTAATGTGTTATTTATGACTGGGTGTGTATGAAAATATGGGATTCTTAGGAGCTGTTAAAACTGACTTCCGCTGAGCTAATCCCGCTTTTTTCTGAATGACTCTGGTTTTCATGATGGAATGTTTTCTAAGATATGGCGAGTTTCCTAAATGTATTACATTCCTTATGGAAAAACCAGTGCATCCACCCTTCTCAGGATGATGTTATGGTTCCGAGCAATGAACCCAATTGAATCAGGATTAAAACACGTCTCTGTGTTGGGAGGAAAGCACAAAACCCAACACGCAGATCTTTTTAAAGTATTCTTGGGCCTCCTTTGAGGCACATTAGAAACATTGCAGGCTGCAATTAGCGTTGGCATAGGCCAACGTGCTGACCTACAACACATTATCAAATAAGTTCATGCCCTGAGACCTGATTTTCTAAGATCTTTTTTTTCCCCCTCCACCGGCTCTGGTTTTCCAAGGTCTTCCTTTGACACATACTAGCTCAGAAAAAAAATGATTAAAATCAGATTTGTCATTGAAATGGCTTGCTTGCACAGCAGCTACATTGTGTATCACCCCCATGACAGTTGGCTGAATCATCTACGTTGTGAATAGTCTTGCAATATATGGCTCTTTTGTGGCAATACTAATCACTATCCCAAGATCTGTAGATCCGGGGAGAATTAATCTCCTGCAGGTTGGTTGAAGGGGGAAAGAATGTAAGACAGATGGCAAAATGAAATAATGTGTGAAGTTTTATTTTATAAACTGTGATTAATTCTATTTTCATTTCAGAACCCTAGGGCCTAAAGCTTTTTTTTTTCTTTTAATCCCCAAACCTTATGTGAGTAAATATGGTAGCACTTATAAAAAGAAAATCCAGACTAGTTCATGGCATTAGCTGATTGTATTTATATTAGTGTATGTAGATATTCAGGTTCAGTCGGGAGATAACAATTTACACCTGAATGTTCAGGTAGATTTTTGAAAACAACAGCAATAACAAAGATCCTCAGATACTTACAACTATTGCTAAACAAAATCTCTAATTTGGCGGCAGATTGGAACAAAATAATTGTTAATATTATTGATCAAATAAGCACTTTTTAAAAAAAAAATGTCAAGCTATTCTCTGACACACCTGAAGGCAGGACAAGAAACAATGGGTTGAAAGGAGAGAAGCAACTTAGAACTAAGGAGAAATTTGCTGACAGTGAGAACGATTAATCAATGGAATTTACCTCCAGAAATTGTGAATGCCCAACACTGGAAGTTTTTAAGAAGAGATTGGATAACCATTTGTCTGAAGTGGTGTGGGGTTTCCTGCCTAAGCAGGGAGTTGGACTAGAAGACCTCCAAGTTCCCTTTCAACTCTGCTATTCTATTCTTTCTATTCTATTTTAGTCTAGTCTAGTCTAGTCTAAATGGAAACAGAGAGTGAACATCTTATTTGTATTTGTGGTCACTGGTGTACTTAAAATAACCATAATTTTTGTCTTCTGACTTCTAGTTATACAGCCAGAATAGAGTTGAAAGGGACCTTGGAGGTCTTCCTTTCCAACCCCCTCTCAAGCAGGAGACCCTATACCATTTCAGACAGGTGACTGTCCACTCTTTTTTTAAAAAAAATAGAATAGAATAGAATTTTATTATTTGTATGCGGCCCTTCTCCGGGAGGACTCAGGGCAGTGAACAATTCAAGGGGGAAAAAGGGGAACATAAAAACAAAATACAAGTAATAAAAGTAAACAACAGTCGCACAACCATACATGTCGAGAGGGGAGGGAACTCATCACCCCCAGGCCTGCCGGCAAAGCCAGGTTTTGACGGCTTTTCGGAAGGCCTGGAGAGAGGTGAGGGTCCGAATCCCTGCGGGGAGTTCATTCCAGAGGCCGGAGCTGCCACAGAGAAGGCCCTCCCCCGGGTAATAGCCAGGTGGCATTGGCTGGTAGATGGCACCCGGAGGAGGCCAACCCTGTGAGATCTAATGGGTCTGTGGGAGGTAATTGGCAGCAGGCGGTCTCTCAAGTACCAAATCTGCAGTGATGAAGCACCATAGCTTCTGAAGGCAAACTGTTCCACTGGTGAATTGTCCTCATTGTTAAGAAAGTTTCTCCTTAATTCCCGGTTGCCTTGAGATCCATTGTTTCTTGTTTGCCTTCTGGTGCTCTGGAAGATAAGTGGACCCCCTTGCCTTTGTGGCAGCCCCTCAAATACTGGAGCGCTGCCATCATGTCACCCTAGTCCTTCTTATCATCTTTTACCATCTTAAAAAGGGAGACAAAGATTCTCTGTAAAAAAAAAAATTGCACCCCAAGAATAAGCAAGTCTTATTGATTACCCACCTGTGCTGTATCAACATATACTCCGAAAAGCAATTTATACTTTTGAAACGGTCACGGCAATAAATCATCCAACTTTTCATTACAAAAAAAAAAAAAACAGGGCACAGAAACAGAAATGTTTTAATTCGTCTCTTTCTAATCCTGTTCATTTTTCAAAGTAGGTTCGGTAATGCTTCCAAGATTGCAATGACATCATATGAGAAATGGAAAGCTGATGAAGCTTTTTTTTTTTTTAAAAAAAAAAAAGCTTATATGAGTTGACCAGTAGTAGGACATCAGAGAATACTGAGAATATGAAATCAGCTCCAAGCTCAGAGGTCACCCAATGAAATCCAATCAAGTTCAATTTTTGCTTAACCCAGGGGTAGTCAAGCTTTTTATACCTACTGCCCACTTTTGTATCTCTGTTAGTAGTAAAATTTTCTAATGCCCACCGGTTCCACAATAATGGTGATTTATAAAGTAGGGAAGTAACTTTACTTTATAAAATTTATAAAGCAGAGTTACAGCAAACCCAACCGCCCACCATGAAAGCTGGAACGCCCACTAGTGGGCGGTAGGGACCAGGTTGACTACCACTGGCTTAACCTAATGGATAGATTCAGAGGTGAGATTCAGCCGATTCGGACTGGTTCAGGTGTACCGGTTGCTAATTTTGCATCTGGTTTGTTAAACTGGTTGTTGCAAGGACTGGTTGGCACCACCTGCCCTGCCTCTCCAGGAGTCTCCATGCAGCCTGTTCATCATGATGGCTAAGTACAGAGCCCATGCGGAGGCTCCAGGAAGGTAAAAATTGGGACTACCAGAAGTTCTAGAAAATGGGCCTGTTTCCAGCTTCCTGAGGCCTCCAGAGATCAGGGGAGGCTGTTTTCACCCTCCTGGAGGCTCAACAAAAGCCTCCGGAGCATGGGGAGGGTGTAAATGCACCCTCCCCACACCATGGTGCAGGAGGCTGAGTAGGCCATGCCCCTCTATGGCCATAGCCACCCAGAAACTGGGCGAAGAACTGATTGCTAAAAATTTTCAGTCCCACCCTGGAGAGATCCTTGCCAAGTTAAACTATAACTTTCTGTTAGAGAGCAACCGTCCCAGTCAAGAGGATAGTTTAAGTGGGGAATTAGTTTGGACTCATTACATAAACACAAGAGGGCAAGGTCTGACACGCCCACACCCAATGCCTTTGTCTTATCTAACCTTCCCCAGGTGAAGCTTGCCAGTCTGGGGAGATTTTGATGAAATGGGCATGCAACAATAAAGTAGTTAGTTTGAACTCTAGATTTGTAGGTTGAGTTGTTCACGCTTGACATTTTCTAACCTGCTAGATATGTCCTGAGAAATTCTAGGATGTGGTTACTCTGAATCTCTTTCCCCTACCTCATCCAGCTCGGAACTTCATAGACTCTTAATCCAATCTCTTTTTAGCGTAGTTCTGTGTTGCCAACACTCTTCCCCACTGTTCCCGCGAATGCACATTCCATCGCAATGAAAAGCTGTTGTTTGAGTGAAACTAAAAATGGAACTCAACCCCATGAGTTTCATTGTGCTTATTGATACTTTACCATTTAAGGGTGTCCAACTCAAAAGCAATAGCAATAACACTTAGACTTATATACTATCCCTTAGGATTTTGAGTACTGTCTGGGAAATTTAGAACATCAGCATATTGCTCCCAACAATCTGGGTCCTCATTTTGCTGATCTCAGAAGGGATGGAAGGCTGAGTCAACCTTGAGCTTTCAAGATCGAACTCCAGACCCATGGGCAGAGTTAGCCTGCAATACTGCATTCTAACCACTGCACCACCAGGACTCTTATAGCCTTTAACAGCAACATTAGTTATGTTTAAAACTTATTGAGTTGGTTGATGCCTTTTTTGGGGGGGCAGACAAAGCTAGCTCATCCTTTGTCAGAGGCAAATTGTCTGGAATGTTACTATATAATGTTGCACACTTGAAAAGAAGGGGGGGAAACATTAGTCCTGTCAGTATGCTTTCTTTACATTAATGGCGTTGAAGCCAGATGTTATGCACCCAATTCTATTATTTAGCAGTGCTTCAAAGACAATATAAGGATTATGAGTTGGAAGGCACATTGAGTTTAACTATCTGTGTTCTGCGTCAGCTGATCATGGGCTTCAAACTTCTCTTCTTGTGTTAAGCTGTCTCGCGATACGTATAAAAGGCTGCATGTTTTTTTGTGACTCAGTACTGTTGAGCTCAAAGAGAGCCTCTTAAGGGGAGTTGATTTTTGTGTGTGCGTATTTGTTTGTGTTGTTTTTTTAACAATCAAATCGACAACCCAGGAAAAGCTGTCCAAGGCCATTGGAGGCTTGTGGTTTTGTTGTTAAAGCTTCAAAGATAACTTTACATTGTTAATCATATAAATCTCTTAAATAATTAGCATTTGCTATTCGCTGGGGCCAAGCATTTACCGGGTTTTAGCAGGAATTAATTTTGGGCTTTTCCCAATGTTCTCTCTGCTTCCTTCCTAATAGCACTTGAGGAAGATGAATTTTCAAATTTTCGCACTGCTTCACACAGAGCGAGCCATAGAGTTTGTTCATCTGCGTTATCTCTTTCCCAGCGTTCAGCTCCCAAGTGACTCAATACAAGTGATGGTTGTTATAGGTCGTTACAGTTCCCCTTCAGAATGCCTTTGCTTAAATGTAAGCAGAATTGCTCTTGTTTATTTCGGAATTAACCTTAAGTCAATAAAGCTCCCTTTCCTTCCCCCTCCTCTTCTCAATTCTATTTCATTGGGCTTTTTTTTATCAAATGATCCAGTTGGTTTTGAGCCATTTCGGGAAAAACGAGGCAAAATATTCCCTACTTTCTTCTAGCCTTCAGTGAGAGAATACAAAGTTTCTATTTGAAATGTAGTTAGCTGAATGCATACTGTATTATAGTTTCAGGGGAAAAAATATTCCCCGGGGTACTTTTGTCCAGATCTAAATGATGGGTAGCAGTAGGGAAGATCTCTCCTTCTCTCTCCCTCCCCTCTCCCTACGTCAGTCCTGGAAGCCATCTTTTGCATTGCGCCTTTAGGCCTGCCACATTTAATGCTGTGGGAAATTGGGGGGGGATGATATGGAGGGTAATAGATATAGTCAAAATAACAATGCTTTCTCAGAGAATCAAGGACGTCTTGTCCTGCACCTGGAGTGATGTGACTGGGAGGCATCTCCAGTTTTGGATGGTGCCTGATTGGATCATGTGATGGACATGGGGTGCTGGGCAGGGACTTGAACTTTCGTTTGGGTGGAGAAAACCTGGAAGCTTTCAGATTTGGGTTTTCCCAGATGCGCCAATATGACATCTCTAATAAAATGGAGCTTTGAGGACACTCAAGCCTCGGAGTCTTCTTTCATTGGGGGGTGTTATTTGGAACCCTGTCATCCTTCCTCCCTCCCTCGTTCTTTCTCTTTCTCTCTCCTGCAGAATATTTGTCATGTTCTATAAATGGAAGACAGAACAGGTTTCTAATGGATGGAAAAATAGAAAGAAATGATTTATTTTCTTGGTGAGCCGTGGGTGGTGTAATGGTTAGAATGGAGTATTGCAGGCAAACTCTGCCCACAGCCTTGAGTTGTATCCCGATGGGGCTTGAGATTGACTCAGCCTTCCATTCTTCTCAGGACAGTAGAACTAGGACCCAGTTGTTGGGGGGCAACGTGTTGACATTGTAAACTAGCCAGAGAGTGCTGTAAAACACTATGGAGAGGTATATTAAGTCTAAGTGCTATTGCTATTCTTGGACATAGTGGTGATGGTATTGGTGAAGCTGGATGGAAGTTAAGTGAGAGATTGGTTGTTGTTGTGTTAGTTTCGAAGTCATGTCCAACCCATCGTGACCCCATGGACAACATTCCTCCAGGACTTCCTATCCTCTACTCTCCTCTGGAGTCCATCTAAGCTCACGGCTACTGCTTCAGTGACTCCATCCAGCCACCTCATTCCCTGTCGTCCCCTTCTGCTTTTGCCCTCAGTCGTTCCCAGCATGAGGCTCTTCTCCAGGGAGTCCTTCTTTCTCATTGGTGGCCAAAGTATTTGAGTTTCCTCTTCAGGATCTGGCCTTCTAAAGAGCAGTCAGGGTTGATCTCCTCTAGGACTGACGGTTTGATCGCCTTGCAGTCCATGGGACTCACTTGGCACATTCATCTTGACTTATGGGTATAGGTATATTATAAGCAGTCCACTTTCCCCTGAGCTTATGTACTTTGAATTATGCAGATTAATTTCTTTTGTAAAGGAAAAAAAGAAAAGAAAGAGAGATAGGCATTGAAGGTTGAAGCGGTGGTTGGTTGGTTTTACTAGGGGTCTTCTAAAAATTTCCTTTCTGTCCTACTAGAAAACAACTACTTTGGGATTAAAATACCCAGCACTCTTAAAACAGTGTGTTTTCTGCTTCTACAATGTCAAGCTTTTTTATTTCTTTTCCCAGACAAGGTGTGTGATTTTTATGTTAGCCATGCTTGAGATACACAGCTGTAGGCAGCATATCATGGCTCTCATGAATATTACAATTTATGCCTGCCCCCCCCCCCAATCTTTTAGAATTCAATATTAGTTCTACTTCTTTCACCTACGGCTGGCCTACTTGGAGATTTCTTGATTTTTTTTTAAATGATGAAGTATTTTACCTGTTAATTCCACACTTAAAAGCATCTTCTTCACCAGTGCCTACCCAGAGGAGGGTTGCTGCTGGTTCAGGCCGGTTCAGCCAAACCGGTAGTAGAATACAGGCCTGGGTTGCAGAACCGACAGTGACCCAGGGCTGCCATGCCCCAGAACCGGTTTCCTCACCACCCCTGATGTCACCACCATGTTGGATTTTAGTGACTGTGCATGTGCAGTTCACTGTAAATTGTTCAGTGCATGCGCGCAGAACAATTTACATTGAACAGTGCACGCGGGTGGGTTGCAAACCAGTATTAAACCAGAAGCGACCCACTCTTGTGCCTGTCACAGTGGGTTATGTATCCCTACTTTCTTCCTTGATGGTGACTTGATTAAATCAAACCTTTTACAGTCGATCACTTGATCAATAATCAGTGAGAAGACTAACTAGTAACCCTAACCCTAACCCTAACCCCAAAACCAAGTGGAGGGTTTTAGCAATACTTAGATAACTGGGGGGAGGGGGTGAGGTTGTTTCCCAGGATATTTTAATACGACTCCAGTATATGAAGTTCTCCTGAATGTCTCTGCTAGGTGTTACTGTGAATATGTGTGAAAAGCCTAGGGAAAGTGTTTGGTAATTAATAAGCGTTATTACAAAAAAAATCATTTTGTCTCGACAAGAAAAAAATAAAACAAAACATGGAGCCGTGTGAAGACTGAGGTTCCTGCTCTGTCCTGTCCTATGTATCTTGCAAAAAAAGAAAACAAATTCAGAATTTCATGTCAGGCCTGGAAGCCATGTTTTGCGTTGGGCCTTCTGCTGTGGGAAACTGGGAGGGGGGAATTATATGGCATATGGGAGATGCACCAAAACAAATTCCTTGTGTGTCCAATCACATTTGGCCAATAAAGAATTCTATTCTATTCTATTCTATTCTATCTCTTCTATCTATTCTATTCTATTCTATTCTATTCTATTCTATTACTCTACTCTACTCTACTCTACTCTACTCTACTCTACTCTACTCTACTCTACTCTAATAGTCAAAATAACATTCCTTTCTCAGAAAGTCAAGGACATCTTGCCCTGAAACCCGGAAGAGCATGACTAGAAGGCATCTCCAGTTGGGATGATGACTGATTCGACCATGTGGGTGCTGGGCAGGGACTTGGACTTTCCTTTGGGTTGGGGAAAACCTGGAAACTTTCAGATTTGGGTTTTCCCAGGTGTGCCAATAATACGTCTCCAATAACATGGAACTTTGAGGAACTTCTAGCCTTGGAGACTTCTTGCATTGGGGATGTTACTTGGATCCCTGACATTTCATTTGTTTGATCTGTCTGTGCTGGTATGATAATGATTTAATTAATTAATTAATAATTAATTAATTAATTGTTTATTACATTTGACACCATATCCCCTATAAGATGATGAATAGAATAGAGGTATGAAATGGAATGGAACAGAATAGGAATAGAATAGGAATGGAATGGAATAGAATAGAATAGAATAGAGCAGAGCAGAGCAGAGCAGAGCAGAGCAGGAATGGAATGGAATGGAGGAATGGAATGGAATGGAATGGAATGAATGGAATAGAATAGAATAGAATAGGAATAGAATGCAGAATATAATAGAAGTGGCCATCAGGTTATAGAACACATAGAGAAAATTATTAAGCTATATTAAAACATTAAAAATGGCAGATTAATCACACATACACACACACACACACACACACACTTCAAAACTAAGTGACAAACAGCATGGGATGAGGCTTTCTTAGCCTGCCCACCACCTCAATTTTATTGAAAGCTCTTATTTAATTTCTTTTAATTAGGGAGGTGGTCTGCATCTCCATTAAAGAAAAAACGAGGCTGTCAGGGATAACAGAATACAAGAGGGTGAACGGCATATCAGAGGGTGAATAAATTAGCACTGGCTGGTTCCTTCCCTTTCTTCTCCTTTCGTTATATAATCTTTCTGCAAGTAACAACAGTACAAGAAGTAATTGGTTTCTCTGCTGTTGAAAACATGGTAGGATGTTAATATCAGGAAGAAGATGGGGGATGGGGAAATGTGTGTATGTGCATTCTAAGAATAGCACTGTGAAGTTGTGTGGCATACAGAAAGGCACGTGCTGATGGGGAGAGAAACATAATTAGCATTCCCATATTTTGGGGGTCGGTGTCTTAAGATTCCAGACATCTGAATGCCAGAAGAATAAAGGTGACATCTTGACCAATTTGCTTCTGCAAGGATATTTCAAGGGAGTGAAAGAAGGGTTAAATGCTTTTTTAAAATAGAAGTTGTTGATTACAGAGCTTAGTTTCAGGCATAAGAAGCAGCAAACCAAGGTTGTTCGAATGAGTACAGGTATATTCCATGCTAGCTTTCTACAAGAATTTGAACTCCTAATTGTCAAGTAAATATCTAGTTTGATGAAAAGAAGGACTAGGGGTGACATGATAGCAGTGGTCCAGTATTTGAGGGGCTGCCCCAAAGAAGAGGGAGTCAAACTATTCCGCAAAGCACCAGAAGGCAGGACAAGAAGCAATGGGTGAAAACTAATCAAAGAGAGAAGCAACTTAGAACTAAGGAGAAATTTCCTGTTAGTGAGAACAATCAATCATGTTAGTGAGAACAATCAATCAGTGGAACAACTTGCCTCCAGAAGTTGTGAATGCTCCAACATTGGAGGTTTTTAAGAAGAGGTTGGACAATCATTTGTCTGAAACGGTATAGGGTTTCCTGCCCAAGCAGGGGGTTGGACTAGAAGACCTCCAAGGTCCCTTCCAACTATGTTACTCTATTCTGTTTTAAATTGATGGTAGATAAGGGTCAACAGAATTCAAGGAGGGACGAATTTAGATCTCTTGTGGGTGCAAAGAAACTACAAACCAATGATGTGCTTGACTTCTCCTTCCAGCTCAGCCTGATGATCTCCTACACTTAGTATCTCTAACTCTGTCATTGTGGATGAAACTCTGGAATTACAGATCTGCAGCGTCTACTTCTTGTCATAATCGGCTGTGAAACGTGGCCCGTTGAAGACACAAAGAGCTAACTGAAAATGTTCAACATTTTAAATTCTTCTTGAATAATCACACTTGCCATTAAGATTTAGTCGGAGCATGTCATGTTTTCATACAACAGTGATATGAACTAGATCTTCATATTCCATGGAGGGGGGGTGGCATGGAAACCAGGAAATTGTAGACCACTGGAGAGTTGCCAATGTGATGAAAAGTACCTCCGTCAAACTTGGCCAGTCTCTAAATGTAACAACTGTGCATCTTCTCATCCATGTGGATTATACTGGCTTTCATCCTGGAAGTGAAAGGAAATTGAATCCCACAGGAAAAGCCACATTTGGAATTGTGTTTGGCGTTTTGGATTGGAGATACTTCCCTTTGACGTTTTACCCCTGAGAGGCCAAATCCAGGAACCTAAACATGCAGATTGCATGTTCCCTGATTCAGACTGGTGTTTAAGCAGTAGTGGGATTCAGTCAGTTCGCACCTATTTGGGAGAACCGGTTGTTAACTTTGTAAGCAGTTCGGAGGTTGTTGGAAGAAATCTCATTTTGTTTTTTCCCACTTTATAGGGCTAATCCTGTAAGGAAGGCAGGAAGGAAACATTCTAGTGTTGCTTCTAGCCTAACCTTTATTGCCCTGCTTACAGAAACTGCCTCTCCGGTTAACCCTGATTACATTGTAACAGCTAAGACGAAGCACCCATCAACATGAATTATGTTGAGTTGGCCATGCCACATGTCACATGACCACCAAGCCCCGCCTACCCAGCTGGTATTATGGCAGAGAACCGGTTGTTAAATTATTTGAATCCCACCACTGTGTTTAAGGTTGTTGCTTGGAAGAGACTTTAGTTCAATCCTCTTCCTATTTTTAGCGCAGGAATTTGCACTGACACCTATAAGACACCAAAAATTAATGTTGATGCTGTTATCTGCATGAATGGCAGCAATAAATTAACTTCCCAGTGCAGCAAACATTAACTTTACTATTCATCTTGACAGAAATGTTGATTCTATTATACGGATGACTAGAATGAATTACAGGAAGAGTAACACTTTGTTCATAATGACATTGTTTTCAAGAGAGACGCTTAATACATATTTATTTGTTCCGTTATTGATGTCTGCCTCCACTCTGTCTTAATAGGATTCGTTGCATCGAATGCATGCATTTAAAATAAAAATAGATAGTTAAAACAAGGGTTATTTGAAAGAAATGGAGAACATAGTGTATTTAATTTCAGTTCTTGCCAGCATGCTTTGAGAGTGCTTATGAAGCCATCAAAACTCCTGGTTCTTGTTTTTTTTTAATGCTACTTGATAGATAAGACTACGGTGCAAACTTTAATCATGAAAAAAATGACTTCCTAAGCGATAGTAATTTGATTGTCTGTTTGAATTAAATACCTTTGCTTGATTTTCATGCTCTTCCTTCTATTCTTCTTTATTACGCTTAAGAAGAAAAATGAGGGTGTTTTTTTAAAAAAAGGTATATTTAGGTTGAGTTTTTGTTGCCTGCATATTTTCCCCCCTTTTTGACAAGCCTCCCTCACATTGTACAAAAGGAGCCGAAAAACGGAGTTTGTAAAAGCTTGTTTAATTTAAATGGTGCTGAATATTGCTAGATTTTATGGGTCAGTGAATATTCATACAGTCAGCTTCGGTTTTTCCTCCAGCTGCCTTTGAATATAAGATAGATAACTAAACCTGAAACAGCCTGGAAACCCTTTGAACGTTGTTTCATTTGTTTGTTATTTATTTATTTATTTTAAAGCGCAGCCCAATTTAATTTGGTTTGAGGACTGTAGCATAACACTTTTATGTACGTGTGGTGCTTAACTGAGTAGGAGGCAACAAACAAAAGGATTTTGCTTTTAAACAATTCCCTCTGGCAGGCATAATAAGAAGTTAGCATTAAGGAAATAAAACAAAGCAATTCTGAATGTTTACTGCAGTGGACTGGCAAGCGGTATTAAATGGACACAGTCTAGGACCGTGACGGCAAATCTATGGCATGCGTGCCGGAAGCAGCACACAGGACCATCTCTCCAGGAACGTGATCCGTCACCTGTTGCTCTTCCGGGTTCCGGAGCGCAAGCCAACTGGTCATCAATGCGCCGGAGTACTGGAAACTAAAAGAGCAGCCGCTCGCTGTACATGCTCATGTGCACGCCAGGAAGATGATCTTCCAGTTGCTGGCACACACATTGCACCGGCCAGCTGGTTTTCATATGTGCATTTGTGCCAGAAACCAGAAGACTAGGTGGCTGGAGCTCATGCCAGGAACCAGAAGATCAGCTGCCCAGAATGCTCATGCACACCAGGTGACTGCTCTTCTGGTTTCCGGCATGCGTGGGCTTCCATTTCGGCCCTCTGTGCCAAAAAGTTTGCCAAGATTGGTTGTAGGAGAAGAGGCACAGCTTGGTGGTGGAGTCAAGAGAGGAATCAGACTGGAGTCATTACATTGCCACAAATAGTCTTAAGTTTAGCCATCTTTTTTATTATTATTATTATTTTGATATATTGTCCTTTATTACACATCACATTTCCAGTTTTGCAACAACAGTGTACTGACAGTATCAAGTCCTTTTATGTATACATAAAAGGACTATAACCATTGTCTCACAATCATACAGTGTAGTGTCTATTAATACATAACATTGCATGTCATAGTTATAACAATATTCTATACATTTGTCACTCTACACATTTTAATCTATAGTCACATATAGTCTAATATTAATTTTGCTTAGTATGTATGTATGTATGTATGTATGTATGTAAGTAAGTAAGTAAGTAAGTAAGCAAGTAAGTATAAGTGGTGGGCACCGGATCCCATTCCAACCGGTATGGACACAGCACATGCATGTGTCTTAGTGCCTCCGCAAGCCTCCATGACGCTCCAGCTGCTCAGTGGAGCATCGCGCAGGTGCTGTACGTTCCGTGCACATGCGTGGAAGCACCAAAGACTTAAAAGGCCGGTAAGGAGCTCAGACAGGCAGGCGGGCCCTCTGGAGCACTGTATCGGAACTGTATCCGGTGCTCCGGGGAGGCTCCGGTACGCCCGTACCAGGGCGTACCCCTGCAACCCCCACTGGTATGTATGTGTTTATTTATTTGTTGATCACTTCATGCTTAGGCTGAGAGTTCAATCCTAGGCAGCAGCAGATGTTTCTCTATCAGAGTAAATATCGCTGTGAACTCCACGTAGACATCAGGAAGGGCATCAAGCCAGTAATCATTCAGCTCCATTCATGTCCCTGACTCCACCCTGATAAAGGGATTACAGGGTCATAAAAAAGATCTTATTATTTCATTTGTTCTATATTCATTCTGCATTTTTTCTCTATAATTCTCTATCTACACACAACACACACACACACACGTATAAGATAGTATGAGAACTGAATCTTTATGACACCCTGTACTGAAAGCGCTAATGATGATTGATATCCCTACCAAATTATTGCTTCAGAAAATGTCCAACTGCTGTACATTTGACTGACTTTAAATCTATTACAACATACACATTTAAGGATATTTTAACAGGAGTACAGTGAATTCTGTATGTCTCTCCTCGGATATCAGATCTGTTAAAATTAATGGGATTTATTCTCAGGTATGGTTATATAGGATAACGGGCTTAATTTCCAAGTATGTTGGAACTCCAACGGCATACCTTTATTATCTGACATTACACTTACCTAAATTTGCATGAATTTACATCCGGTGCCAATAAACTTTCATCCCCCTTCTAATTGACTTCTACATCTGGAAGAGCTGAATGCAAAATAGGGTGAATCCCTTGGAGTTTTGATAGGAGGTGATCCTTTTGCGTCATCTCCCTAAGATGATGAGGATGAGCAGGGGATTAGGAAGAAAGATTTATGAAGACAGATTGAAGAACGGGGTATATTTAAAGTTGAGAAGATAACTTTGAATGGGTGTATGGCACCTGAAAGGATGTCACAGGCGAGAAGGTCAAAAAAAGTCAAGAAGATCCATCCTTTGTCATTCCTAGACGTCAGAATAAGCATTTGATCCAGTAAGAGTTGGTGGTGGTAGAATGCAGTATTGCAGGCTACTTCTGCTGACTGCCAGTTGCCTGAAATTTGGCAGTTTGACTCTCACCAGGCTCAAGGTTGACTCAGCCTTCCATCCTTCCAGGGGTGGGTAAAATGAGGACCCAGCTTGTCGGGGGCAAGAGGCTGACTCTTTAAACCGCTTAGAGAGGCTGTAAAAGCACTGTCAAATAGTATATAAGTCTAAGTTCTATTGTTATAAGCAATGGATTGTTAGCCAAGCAGATTTCAGGCTGGAATGTTAGGTCCTAACTGTTTAACCATGGTACCCATTCCTACAGATGGTAGATTCTCCTTCCTTGGATCTGCTCAGGTAGTGACTGGGCAGCCACGTGCCATGCGTGGTTTATTTCCATTGAGCAAGATGTTGAACTCAGCAATCAAAATACTCCTTGCAATTTTAACATCGCCTTCTAGACTATGCAATTCCCTGTGTTAGAAAACATGCATGAATTATATAGTGCTCTGCAATGCAGTTTTCCATTTTATACACTGCAGATGCTTGATCATCTCGTAGGATAATTGTGCCCTGCTTTTCTCGATCATCAGTGGAAAAAAACCCCTCCGTAGCTTTTTAAAGAGTGGGTGGGGGGTCTAGGACTCCTGTTTGAAGAAACAAACACTGTAGCCAGCGAGAAAATTAAGAGCTCCAACCACGTGTAATTGGGAACAGGGCAGGATTGACAAGACACTATGTTTGTAAGCACCCTTGACTTGTAAGCGCCAGCAACAAATATTGGACGAGGTGAACACCCGTGAAACCTCTGCTATTATTATTATTATTGTCGCCGAAGACGCTTAGTGATAACAACACGGGATCTGTGAAGTCTTTAAGTTCCCTTTGTCTCGTCACCATTCGAAGCAGAATAACAATATGTGGGATTCCATGAATGCTTTGGAGATAGGCACACTCGCCGGCGTTGTTGTTTTCAAATACGGCGGTGTTGATAGTCTCTGCTTGCTCCTACCCTTTCTCCTTCTAAGACATAATCTGGGCAGTAGCAGAGAGCAATGTACATATCAATAATGCTACTTAGTAAGCAGACATCTCCCTGTTCCTATGCAGTCTGCAGTGTGAATTGCCATGCTGTTTCCTTCGATGCTACCACCAACAGGCAGATGGGTTACAACTGATACCAGCTGTCGAGTGCCATTAGGCACTAAAGGGAAGTGTATGGTACATCTCACATCTAAGACAATGAAGGATGACACGAGAGCCGGAGGAGGACTCATGTTAACAGAAAGGGTTGCAGTTCTATATGCATTTCCCGCTGAGGTGCTTGCCATTCACATACTGCGACCGTACAACAGATTGTCCCTATACGTGTGTTATAGATGTTTCTTAAAAGGACAGAGTCAATCTGTGTTTATGTAAATATCTGGAGTGGATTACTGTATTAGTAATTGGGAGCAGAGCCATGGCAAGGATATATCTCCATTGACTTTTAGCATTAAATACCCCTCTAAAGAAACAGCAGGACCAAACATGCCTTTCCAATAAATTCAAAGAGACTTTCTTTTCTGTCTGATATTTCTTTCCCCCCCACCTAGGGAGCATTGCTTCATCTCTCCCTTCAAAGGTTGCTGAGACTTCATTTACAATAGCCCGAGGTTATGGTAGCAAAACAAAGGCTTTCCGTGTTGTATCCTTGAAGGTTTTTATATATTTAGTTTAAGAAGCCACCCCACCAAAATCACCCCCAAAGAGAGTCTTCTTTGGCTTGATCTTTCTGGGATGAAAACAAAGGGTGGGGGGGGGAGGCTGAAAAAAGTTCTGAGTTGGAAAGAATTGAACGTGCAAAAATCGGGATCTGAATAACAGCATAATAGAACAGCAGAGTTGGAAGGGAACTTGGAGGACTTCTAGTCCAACCCCTGCTCAGGCAGGAAACCTACACCACTCAGACAAATGGTTATCTAACATTCTTCTTAGAAACTTCCAGTGTTGGAGCATTCACAACTTCTGGAGCCAAGTTGTTCCACTAGTTAATTGTTCTCACTGTCAGGAAATTTCTCCTTAGTTCTAAGTTGCTTCTCTCCTTGATTAGTTTCCACCCGTTGCTTCTTGTTCTACCCTCAGGTGCCTTGGAGAATAGCTTGACTCCCTCTTCTTTGTGGCAGCCCCTAATATATTGGAAGACTACTATCATGTCTCCCCTGGTCCTTCTTTTCATTGAACTAGACATACCCAGTTCCTGCAACCATTCTTCATATGTTTTAGTCTCCAGTCCCCTAATCATCTTTGTTTTTTTTCTCTGCACTCTTTCTAGAGTCTCCACATCTTTTCTACATCGTGGTGACCAAAACTGAATGCAGTATTCAAAGTGTGGCCTTACCAAGGCATTATAAAATGGTATTAACACTTCGCGTGATCTTGATTCTATCCCTCTGTTTATGCAGCCTAAAGCTGTGTTGGCATTTTTGGCAGCTGTAGCACATTGCTGGCTCATATTTAAGTGGTTGTCCACTAGGACTCCATGATCCCTCTCACAATTGCTACTATTGAACAAAAAGGAGAGCGGTTGGGAAGGAAAATAAAATCTTGGTGCCAAAGACGAGAAAGGAACACCAGAAAGAAAACTACGGGTTGGCTCACATTTTAAAAAGCAAGAAGTGAAGCTCGCAGCTACAGAAGACTTGTCAGTTTACAAGGATAATGAATCCAACTGGAAGATAAATGCCTCATCCAGAAGAAGCTGGCTGAAATTTCGATACACGAGGCTGTATGTTCATGAAAGCTTTGTCTGTAATGATAACACAGCTGTTACTTCTCCAAAAAAAAAAAAAAAAACCAACAACCCTGAGCTACCTCACCTTTTGTAAGCAATTTGTCTTCTTAACTCAATGCATTATCTTTCAAGTGACTTTTTTTTTTCCGGAGTCCTGATCTGCACGTTGGCTTGCAGAAATTTGACAGCAAACTGCAAACGAGTCTCTAAAATGGTCTTAAGTGCTGTTAAAAAAAAGGGTGGGCTGAACCTGAGGCCCACCCGGACACAATGAATACATACTCACATACCAAGATGTAGTGGTATGGGTGGGTTGTGCTTTAGAGCAAGCTGAGGATATGAATGCAAATCTCTCTCTCTTTTTTTTCCTGGAGATGAAAGAAGATAACAACAGCGAGAAGAAGTCAAAATCTTTCGAAGCCACAAATAAACAATTGCAAAACTGGCTCTCAGTTTGAAGGCCCCTTGGAGATGTATTCCTGGGTGGATCTAATCATAGATTAGTCGGACAAATCTAATTTCATTCTATTGTGCCCCTTTCTCTCTTCCTCCCCCCCCTCAAGCTTCTTCATGGGTCCCCATGGAAATGTGTCTGCATTTTTGTGCTTATTTCTCCTAATAGACACGTTCTCTATGCATTTTCTCCAACATGCATGTTTCTCATTCCACCAAGCAATATTTCACAATACAGGGCTTTTTAAATATTATTAACTAATACAACTAATGCTTGGTGTGCAGTTCCCTCTGTTGTCTGCATCTAGTAAGCATGTAATTGGCATTTCAGCATTTGGAGAGAGGGGGGGGGGAAAGGATAATTATCACATAGCTGTGTTTCAATGCTCATATTGATTTGAAAGTGCAAATGAGGTAAGGCTGAATCGTTCTTTTTTTCAATCCCTAGCCATTGTAGGGTTTTCCTTCGGGAATAGCCTTTATTCCTCTTCACAACACAGCAAAACTGGTCAGGATGAACAATATGATGGGTCCATGGTAATTCAGGAACTGTCTCATCCCAATGGAATTGGCCTGCCCCACCCATGCCAGCAGAAGACGCTCGTGGGTCTCATCAGCCAGATGGCGGGATCCAGGAGAATATTCTCTGCCATCACTCCCTGCTTTTTGGGAAATCTCGCAACCCCTCCCCTGAGTGAGGTCAGCTCCCATCCTCCTGACCTTCTGTAAGAGCTTAAAGACGTCACTCTGCCAGTTGGCTTGGGGCTCCAACGAAGGGACTTTACATTGGAGGGGGAGTCAATGGATTAACAACAGATCCCACTTCCCCCACTTCCCATCCTAATACCTACCTCCTCATCTTTTAGTTAGGGTTATTTAATATTTTTATAGTATTTTATTCGTATTATAGGAAGCTTTTGTATAGTTTTACCCTTTTTAGCATTGCAAACTGCCCAGAATGGCCCTGTGAAAAGATGGTCAGCCAATAATTTAATAATTATATTATACTGTTTGTGTGTGTGTGTGGAGAGAGAGAGAGAGAGAGAGAGGAGAGAGAGAGAGAGAGAGAGCGCTCCCAGAATTACCCTGTGATAAGATGGGCAGCCAATAAATGTATATTTTGGATAGATAGATAGATAGATAGATAGATAGATAGATAGATAGATAGATAGATAGATAGATAGATAGATAGATAGATAGATAATATAGATACATAAGTATATATAGAGAT
The DNA here is from genome assembly GCF_009769535.1 of Thamnophis elegans. NCBI lineage: Eukaryota > Metazoa > Chordata > Lepidosauria > Squamata > Natricidae > Thamnophis > Thamnophis elegans. Next base: position 51,573,269 of record NC_045552.1, on the reverse strand, counting down.
GATAGATAGATAGACAGACAGACAGGCAGGCAGACAATAGATAGATGATAGATAGATGATAGATAGATAGATAGATAGATAGATAGATAGATAGATAGATAGATAGATAGATACATAGATACATAGATGATACATACATACATACATACATACATGCATGCATGCATGCATGCATACATACATACATACATACATACATACATACATACATAGACAGAGAGAAGATAGATGATAGATAGAGATAAGATAGATAGAGAGATGGATGGATGGATGGATGGATGGATGGATGGATGGATGGATGGATGGGCAGGCGGGCGGGCGGGCAGGCAGGCAGGCAGGCAGGCAGGCAGACAGGCAGGCAAACATCAACCTTGAACAAGGCCACAGTAGGGGGATGCAAGTTAAACTCCACCCTCTTAAATCTCAATTCTAACTAGATTTGTGGGTTTTTTTCCCCCATTTTAGAAAGGAAGAAAGAAAACTTGATATTAAAAGAGTCAGTATGGTGTCGTGGTTAAAGTGCTAGTCTAGAAGTACAGAGGCCTTGGTTTAAGAGTACCCTCAAAACTATGGCCTGGATGACTTTGGGATGGAAACTCCCTGGATGACTTTGGTCCTACCATTTTTTTTCCTCCCAACCTGCTACACAGAGGGGCTGTTTTGGGGGGAAATAGTTGATGAATGTTACATACCCTGCACTGAGACCTTGGAGAAAAAGCAGGATGAATAGAATTAATGCAAAGCAGAACTGCACACCTGAAAATCACCAAATGCGCCCCCAGGTGTACTCCAGAAATGGTTCCTGAACTGTAACTTTTGACATGATTGATGATAGATGATGCATCATTAAGTTGGTGTTGACTCTTAGTGATCAAATAGACAGATTTCCTCCTGGGTACACATTTTTGACACAAGGGGAGAAAAAGTATTAAATGGAGATTAAGATGTAATGGGATGCAGGAATAACCTTGAGGAACAGGAGAAAGAAGCACAACCAAGATAGCCATCAGATTAAAAATAAATAAATTGGAGTCCAAAGCAGAAATGGAATTTGAGAACATGTCTTAGAGTATTTTTTCCCCAGTGAGACCAATCTATCAGGGCAACTTGTTCTATCTAAATATGGGACAGAGCCATAGGTGGTATTCAGCAGGTTCTGACCAGTTCTGGAGAACCGGTAGCAGAAATATGAGTAGTTCGGCGAACTGGTAAATAACACCTCTGACTGGCCCCGTCCCCATCTATTCTCTGTCTCCCGAATCCCAGATGATTGGGGGGAAATAAAGATTTTGCAGTATCCTTTCCCTGGAGTGTGGAGGGAATGGAGATTTTGCAGTATCCTTCCCCTGGAGTGGGGTGGGAATGGAGATTTTGCAGTATCCATCCCCTAGAGTGGGGAGGGAATGGAGATTTTGCAGTATCCTTTCCCTGGAGTGTGGAGGGAATGGAGATTTTGCAGTATCCTTCCCCTGGAGTGGGGTGGGAATGGAGATTTTGCAGTATCCATCCCCTAGAGTGAGGAGGGAATGGAGATTTTGCAGTATCCTTTCCCTGGAGTGTGAAGGGAATGGAGATTTTGCCTTTCAGCTCCAATCCAGGAGCCTTCGCAGGGAGTCGCTTTCGCGACAAACGTGGTAAATATAAACTCAACACAGTCTTAGGGTTGACCCTCTTTTATTCTCTTGGGGATAAAATCTTGGAGGGGAGAGGCACTTTGCAAAACTGATGTCAGCTCTCCCAGTTATGCTAGACTTCAAAACCAAAGTTGTGGATACTAAGACTTCATTTATTGCAAGGTTAGGGTAATAGATTCTTGGATGTCTGAAAACATCCACCCACCCGAAAACACTTAATGCATTTTATTAAGGACATGTCTTTGTTAATTAAGGAAAGCTCTCAAAAATACTTGTGTACAGGCTGTCTTAATCAATGCATCACAAAGCTTCAAATATGAGCTCGCATCTAAGATTATTCTATTCTGTGCTCCCTATTTTGTTACTAATTAACAAACTCACAGCTTAAATGTCTAATCAATTTTGATTTTGGGAAGTGCCTGTAAGGATATATCATGATTAGGTCAGAACAGGGGCTGATTATTAGGAGTGGGTGGGACAGCCTTCATCAGATCCATGTCAGAATCACAGATATTATATTCTGCTTTCACCTTTCACCTTTCCTTTTCCCTTTTCCCTTTCCCTTTCCCTTCCTTCCTTCTCTCCTTCCCTCCCTCCCTCCCTTTCTGTGCCACTTAATTTATGATTTTCCAATCTTTTTAAATTAACTTTAGAAAAGAAAAGCAAGCAAAATGAACAGGACATTTTTTCCTCTCCCCCCCCCCCCCCGGTATTCATATATTCCCCTCCCTCTGCATAGTTTTTTTAAAGTCCATTATTTTTATAAAGCAATGGAGACATTTGACATATTAAATTAAACATACTTTCATGCGGGAGGGCTGTTTTCTACTATCCATTTTTTTTGTCTCAAAAAAAAAAAAAAAATCCCCATAAACATATTTCATCAGTAAAGTGGCAGCTGAAGAGATGCAGATGGTAAGATTATAGATACAGATATAATATTTGTTCTGGTTGAGATTAAATACATTTTTCACAAGAGGATTTAAAATCAGAGCGGGAAAGAACAGATGAGGAGAGGCTAAGAGCTGACACCACTCCAGAAACTCAAAAGATAATTCTAAATTTTGCTTCTGTCATTTTGAAGAAGTTTGAACAGGCATATTGGGTGGAACTCACAACTAAAATGCCAAATGTATTGTCAGTTAGAGAATACTGCAACAAACTGTTTATTTATCACTTATTGTAAAAATACATATATCCAATAGTTCTCCGGAAATAGATCACAGGAATTTGCTTCTAGTCGCTTCGCTCTAAATGAATCTGTTCTATCTATCTATCTATCTATCTATCTATCTATCTATCTATCTATCTATCTATCTATCTATCTATCTATCTATCTATCTATCTATCTATCACCTTCCTTCCTTCCTTCCTTCCTTCCTTTCTTTCTTTCTTTCTTTCTTTCTTTCTATAGGACATTCTATTTAATCTTTCTTTTGACTTTTGTAATATATGTTTTTATTTTGTACGCCGCCCTGAATCCGATGAATCCAATAAGTCCAATAAACCTATGAAAATCTGTCTGTCTGTCTGTGTTCCAGCATAACTCTAAATCCCTCGAGCAATTTCAACCAAACTTGGTACACAGATGACTTATCCTCTGGAAACAAATACTGTAGGGATAAGACACCCCTAAAGCCCCCCGGGGTATGTGTTCTGTTAAGATACAACCTGTTGTGCCATAAAATGGCTTCTACCATACTGCCTTAAAATGCCTTCTACTATACAGCACTGTGGAGTTGCCATAGTAACGGCTTCACAGTACTCCACAAGGGGTTTCCCTCTGGTAAGGGGGAAAATCCAACATTAGAAATTGTGGCAATGTTCCATGGAAGAAGGATTGGGATAAATAAATACCCTGGCAGTGCCTGGTTATCAGCTAGTGTTTAATAAGAAGAAAATTGAGATTTGATGTCCATATTTTCTTAGGAAAGTTAAGTTAGGTTTTCATGGTTTGTAAAACTGTGAGTATTGGTGAATGGGGAATGGTTTAGCCAAAAGTGGATTGATTTAAATGAAATCATCTTGTGGAAGCTTTTATTCTCCCTTTTCTGAAGACAATCTATGTAATCATGAGAACATATCCAGTTAAAAGTGAAAGGCCCCACAGCTGCTGTGGAGCTGGAAGGGTGCAATATTTCTCTAGTTCAGGGTGGGGGGGGTCTCCTAACTTAAACTTAAAGACTTGTGGATTTCAACTCCCAAGAATTCCCATGTGGCTAGGGAATTTGGGGAGTTGAGGTCCCCAAGGCTTAGTTGCCACTTGGAGATCCCTAGTCTACTTCAATCCCTTGGAATATTTATTTATTTTTTATTTATCTTGTCGGGCATGTATAAGATAACAGATGTAAGTATAAACATGATTATGAATACAGGAAATGGATATGAATAAATAGTAGGACAGGGATGGTAGGGACGATGGTGCACTTATGCACGCCCCTTACAGACCTCTTAGGAAAGGGGTGAGATCAACAATAGACAGTTTAAGGTTAAAGTTATGGGGGTTTGGGGATGAAATCACAGAGTCAGGTAGAGCATTCCAGTCATTGACCACTCTGTTGCCGAAGTCGTATTTTCTGCAATCGAGTTTGGAGCGGTTTACCTTGAGTTTGTATCTGTTGTGAGCTCGTGTATTGTTGCGGTTGAAGCTGAAGTAGTCATTGACAGGTAGGACATTGTAGCAGATAATTTTGTGTACTATACCTGTGTCTAAGACCAAAATTTCAAGCCTGGTGTTATAAGGTATTCTGTTGCAAGCAGAGGAATGGAGGACTCTTCTCATGAAATATCAGGTGGAGGGAGGGAACCATGCACAAGAAATGGCTTTTTCAACTCACCTTAAAACGCCCCAGAGATACAAAACCTACAGCTTCTCATAATCTAATAATCTCTCCTAGAAGCTAGGCAAGAAGAATGAAGGCGCATATTATCGTAGACGGAAAGTGTTCTCTAAGGTTTCTTTAAATAAGCCAGCCTCGGTGTAGTGTGTGATAAGTAGCTAGCTTTGAAAAGAGTTTGAGCTGCTCTATGATCATCTTTGACAAGACATCATGGCGCCCGAATTTGAGACTGCTCATGTCAAGGGTTTTTGCTTTGAATTAAGTCTTAAGTTTTATTGGGCTCCCTCCGCCTTCCGCCGAGTAGGAAGATCAAGATGGGGAAATGCTGATGTTTGGTATGAAAGCAGTGCCTTTGAAGGGGGACTAACATAGGACATGCCTTTCAGTTTGCGAAATTTGCACGTTCATTAAAATAATGAGCTCCTGGAAATAAGGTAGCTCTCTCTCTCTCTCTCTCAACAGCAATGTTAACAAATAGGAGAAAATGGGATCCTCTTATCTTTAGCTGTATTATTGTAAGAATCATTTTAAGTTATTAAACTAAAGAGAACATAGTTCAGATAATTCTGCAAGCTTGTGTGCCTGTGATAAGCTAGTTGGATCCATGATATTTTACATATTTTTGCATCACAGTTTACTCCCCAAATTAGAGTACCTTGCTAGTCATTGTTAATTGGTTGAGGGAGGTACAGTGACTACCAAAAATGATGGGTATCAAACAAAATTTCCCCCATAAGAAATAATGTGGTGAGCCACAAGCACTGAAAAGTCCTAGCTTATGCATTAAATAGCAAACAAACAATGAGTACCTGGGCAAAATGTTCACATCAAAATGCATTGAGTACCAAATTTGATAGGTTTCAAAGAAGTTGAGCACCAAGATTTTACTGAACATGCAATATGTAATAGAGCTAGGTGTACTGTTTTCATTTGATAAAACCACAACTTTCAAATGAATAAAACCATAACTGTCAAATTAATATAGATTGTGCAAAAAATATTTTAAAAAAAAATACTTTTGGGTTTTTTTCTGCAGGAATTATAGGTCTGGGCTTGTGATAACAGGTTTGCCAGGAATAAACTGGTATAGTGCTATGGATAGACAAAGAAAGCATCAAATGCACAGGTGTCAAACTCACTGCGTCACTTTGCCATCACGTGATGGTTTTTTGTGTAAATGTGTTTTTTATTTTCCATTTTCATTTTCGTACAGTCACACATATACTGTGCAGAACCGGGGCCATATAACATTAAACAATAAACACAGCCGTTCCTCTTGTCAATAATACCCCCCAAAATAGAAACCCAATGTACCTCTTCGACCTTCCATACACCCTTTCTTTCGCCCCCCTCCAACTTTCCCTCTTCCCTCCATCATTTCCCTCTACCCTACTTCCCCTCCCCCTCTACCACTCCTCTCTCCCAGTACACTCCCTCCCTTCTTTCTCACCCTCCCTCCCATCCTCTCTCCCACCCTCTCTACCCTTCTTTCTTCTATCCCTCTACTCCTCCCTTCGGTGTATTTCTATTATCTATTAATATATTCAGCTTGTCCTGTTTTAACACTGGAATTGAAGAGCAACAGTATACAAGTGCAATCACGTTACTTTAAAACATCACGTGATGTTTCATGACGTTTTCCTCATTCGTGCTGCTGGGATGGGCGTGGCCTGTGTGTAATGCATCTTGGCCTGCAGGCTGCCTGCAGGCTACAGCCCTGATCGAATGGAAGTGCATTTGCCATCAAATGTAATCTGGAGTACAATTTATTAAGACATGGGTAGGAATTTTGTTTTGATCGATAAAATAGTTTTGGGGCTGTCGACAAATTTACTTTTTGCTTAGATGAAATTTTGTATAATACAAAACCACAGTGGTATTTAGCGGTATTGCTTCCTAGCATGTTAAAGTTCAAGTTTTAAAGTTCAAATATGATTTGCAAATAGGTGGAAAAAAATGTAGAGGTTGACAGATAAAGACGTGGTCTCTCTCTTCCTTTCAGCCCAGGTTTAATGGATGCATAAGTTCCACTGAAAAGAGATGGGGTGGCTCAATAGTTAAGACACTGAACTCGTCAATCAGAAAGGTTGGCAGTTCAGTGGTTCGAATCCCTAGCACCACGTAATAGAGTGAGCTCCTGTTACTTGTCCCAGCTTCTGCCAACCTAGCAGTTCAAAAGCAGGTAAAAATGCAAGTAGAAAAATAGGGACCACCTTTGGTGGGAAGGTAACAGCGTTCTGTGCGCCATTGGCATTTATCATGCTGGCCATATGACCACAGAGAAGTCTTTGGACAGTGCTGGCTCTTTGGTTTTGAAAAGGAGATGAGCACCACCCCCTAGAGTCAGGAACGACTAGCACATATATGCGAGGGGAACCTTTACCTTTAAGTTCCATTTCATCACTTATCTTTCATTGAATTCTATCTTTCTTCATCATCTGACTTCGTTGGAATCATTTATGAATCTTGCCAACATATTTTTCCCTCTCTTGTCTTTATCTCAGACAGGTTCTTCTGGCTGGTGTTCCTCATTAGAACACCTTTCTTACACCCAAATTCAATTCTTTGTCTCCATTGTGTTTTTAAAGAAGGGGATGAAGTGCTACTTTGGTAATTCAAATTATGTTGATATCCAAAATTACTAAAAAAAAAAGAAAAAGATGAGGCTTTAATGGCCCAATTTATAAACAAGTAGACAATGAGACTTTGAGTGGTTTATTTACTAAGCCATCAGCCGAGTACTATAGATTATTGAAGAATTAAGTCTTTGTAAATTTGGATGTAGTTTAACCTAGTTCACACTAGAATCATTTGCAGCATAATTATTTAAGCAGATTTCACACTCACCAAATTTGGTGAGAGTGGTTTTAACAGGAAAACGAATTTTGGACTGTCTTTAAAAACACCTCTTTCAAATACATTGCAGTAGGATGAAAATTTTATTTGCTAACATTTTAACAAATGAAACTATGAAATAGAAAGTCTGAGGAAACAAAATGTTAGTCTGTCATTTAAATAGAGGATTTAGGTGTTTAAAATCTGGGTTTGGTTCAGCCATATTCGGGAATTAACTGTGCATGTTAAATTTGATTAGAGGCTGTCAGTGAACACGTCATCTGATTAATCAACTTTTCTAGAAACTTGATATTCAAAATCAGCATCAGCAGCAACAATAAGATCAAGTTTTGGATAATTCCGTATATTTATTAGGCAGTCAATATAACCGGTGTATGCATTCCCTAGAATAGATTGCAATCACTGTTCTACTCTAGTCTGAACAATATTCAAAGCATTTTTCCCTGATCTAAACTTTGTCAGATGTATTGAGCCTCCATCGTCAAAATTTCTATGACAACATGTCCATATTCGGTAGGACAGCAGTCTCCCCCCCCCTTGCAGCTTGGTGCCCAGCAGGAGGTGACAGGTAGTGGTGGGATTCAATTTTTTTTACTACCAGTTCTGTGGGCATGGCTTGGTGGCCGTGGCAAGGCTTGGTGGGCATGGAAGGAAAGGATACTGTAAAATCCCCATTCCCTCCCCACTCCAGGGGAAGGTTACTGCAAAATCCCCAATTCCCCCTGATCAGCTGGGACTTGGGAGGCAGAGAATAGATGGGGTGGGGCCAGCCAGAGGTGGTATTTACTGCTTCTCCAAACTACTCAAAATTTCCACTACCGGTTCTCCAGAACTGGTCAGAACCTGCTGAATACCTTCTCTGGAACCAGGCCATGCCAGCGGCAGGCCAGCACACAAGTGTGCATGTGCAGCTCAACTTACACAAGTTCAGTTGCATGTCTGTGCACACATGCACCAGCCCACTGCTCGCACAAGTCAAGTTGTGTATGTGCACATGTGTGCTGGCCTACCTCTCATGTGGCTTGATTGTGAATAGACTACAACCTGGTGGTTGGGGACCCCTGCGCTAGGAGATCTGGAAGTTGATATTTTGAGTGTCCGAAGCAGAGAGGGAAGCTGCTTCGGATATATGACCCTTTAAAGATCTATACCTGGTGCCTATAAATCAGTATTTCCCACTCTTGGCAACTTTAAGATATGTGGTCTTCAATTCCTAGAATTCCCTGGCTCTGGTCAGAGAATTCTGAGAGTTGAAGTCCATACTTCTTGTAAATGTCAAACTGTCAACTGTCTCTGCTATAGACAGTTGCTGGAAAAATTTCAAGAGGCCTGTGTAAGGAATGATGTTTCCAGATTAATAACTTCTTGCCATTTTTAGCATGAGCAACAATGCAGTGACAGTGCTACTCTTTCCGCAAGAGTTGAATCCTGAACACCAACTTTTTTCCCTATCTATCTATCTATCTATCTATCTATCTATCTATCTATCTATCTATCTATCTATCTATCTATCTATCTATCTATCTATCAAGTCAAATACCACTCACTCATCACGACATCTCCAGAACTGTAAAGCCTACAAACTTGAAATTTGGCACGTATGTTCCTCTTGGCTTCTAGGTACTCGCTAAGAAAGGATTTTTTGAAATGACCATCAGATCATTAGTATTTCTTATACAATAATTAACACACTCTAATGCTAAGGAGTTAGACATTCTACTCCCCCTCCCTACTTGAAAAGAACTCTGTTCCAACTGCCAGTTGCCTCACATTCCGTTACCTCAGTTCAAACTGGCAGACGTTCCACTCCTTCACTCAGGAGCGGCCTGGGGCTCCTTACAATACTAAACATTGGTACCTCACCAAAATGTCTATGCCTTCCACCTATGGAACTGCTTCCAGACTCAAGGCGGCAGGAGTGATATTTCCTTATGTGTTTCAATCACTGACCACCACTGAGCCAACGGATTGTGAACAGAATTTCTCCTGCATAGCCCAATCACATAGTTTTGTCGCAAAGCATGGGTATCCAGCTAGGACTAAATAACAAGGAAAGATTATCAAGTGAAGCTACATAATCACAGGACAAAGGTTCAATTGAATTGGTGCTTCACTAAACAAAGTGCAACAACTTGCCAATGATTCTTAGATCATAAAATCATAACAGACAATCCAATTTGCAATTCATTCCCAAAGGGTCATGGCTCCAAAAACAGATGCAACAGAGGATTTAATTCAAACAACCTGGGATTTTGCAACACAGCTGTTTCCTTGCTTTCTGTAGGGATTTATATCACTTACAGTAAGGACTGCAGATGCCTCATTGCTGGCTTCAGTCCTGAAGTCTGTGTTTCCATCAAAGCTTTCAGTGCTTTGCTCAAATTAGCTTATTTCAGAAATGTTAGCCTCAGCATCTCCATTAAAGCCTTTTAGCAGAAGATTTCCTTTGAATAAGACAGGAAAAGATTGAGTCTGAAGGAGCCAGGGTTCCTCAGGGGAATTCAGAAAAGGAAATGCAGGATTCACTAGCCATTCTTGAAGGAGAAAGAAGGAACTAGAGAGGAAACCATTCTAAATGAAGGCAAAGATCAAGTGATGAAACAAGAAGACAAAGGACATGTTGAGTTGACATGAAGTGGTCTCCACATGGGTCAGGAGATAATCGTGAAATGGAATTGGAATAAGAAGTCTTTACGAAGGATAATTCCAGGCTACTTATATATTTATGGAGGGTACAGAGTTTACTCTTAATATATAGACCATGTCCTACTGATAGATACTGATAGCAGTATGCAATTTTGGGGGTCTTTAATGGAATTAAGTCAACAAGGAGGGTGTAGCTTAGTGATAGAATGCTATCTTCTAGTGGTAGAAATTATACCTGGTTTTTCCAAATGTGGCTGAGTGAGGGGAGCCAAATGTCAACTCGCAAAGCATCCATGGCCTGCTCTCAAGTTGCCATAGGCAGGGAGGAGGAAAACCAGCCATAACCAGAAGAACATTTCATGCATACCTTTCTGAAGGCTGTATCCCAGGATACTTGCAACAGCCGGAGGAGCATAATTTCTACAGCCACCCAAAAATGCTCCATTGGATAATGTGATTTATGACATACCCTGGGAGGAGGGGGATACAGGGTCATAATTGGGCCATAAATTATATGGGGGTAGAACTGGCTTCACTCGGGTATGTGCTGACATGTTGCTCCTAATAAATAACTGGATTTCTTTTGAAGTTTGGCTCAAGGCTCATGATTTAATTAGGGCATCTGTTGGAACCCTGACAGCTAGCACACATTCTGGTAAGAGAGAAATTCCCTGAGGATGGGCTCCAGCATGAGCCCAAAAGCTCAGAAGACTAAATCTTTGGTCATGAGGTTGACCGACCAACCTACTCAGATTGGACCCTGCAACATTATCCTGAGATACATATACAGTATTTTGCTTTGTTCATGACTGAGAATGATGTGCATTTTGTGCAAACAACCAGGGACATGCAACCCAAGGACCAATCTTCATAGGAGGTGTAGATAATACTGTTTACATGGGAGAGAAGTGACTTCATTTGAATGAAAAAAAATGATGTCCCTCTAGTTTCTGGAAGGCTGAATTTGATGTTTCTGTCCTTAGCAGGGAGATGTGTCATGTGTGTCTTGGTCAGGAAGTGATAGAATGTAGATCACGATGCAAAAAAAACCCTGCATTTTTGTATTTGCATCAGACATTAGCAAGCAAATATGTAAAGGTGGCATTTATGTTAGAAAAGCCACGGTGCCTGGCCATCATTCTGATCTTGATTAACTACATGCACTCATGTAAACATCTGTAAATATGTTGTGATGGTGATTGTAGATGCAAATAGGGTTGTAGTTGTGGAATCTAATCTGCCCATTTGTCTCTGGCTTGATGTACTGTAAAACCTTGGTAATATAAACCAAAAACGCGAAATAAACCTGCATGATTTATTTTAAAGCTAGATTTTATAACCCAATTCTTCCAATACGTTTTGTTTGTTTTATTTGTTCCTTTTTTTTTTATGAGACAGTTGATTTGTCCCTTCACTTCTACCTCCCATATACAAATAATCCAACGCAATTATTATAATCAGTTTACAGGCTGTAATCACATTAGTGGAGATGATTGTAATATATAGACATCACCTGGACTTGTGTTTGTTTTAATAGGGGGGAAAATCAATTCTCCAGTGAATGCAACTGTGCGCTGATTAGGTATTCAAATGATCAGATATTATGTTGCTTTTGATTAAATTAACCGTTTGGGGGTTGATTTGCCTTAGGTTAATAATAGCCCATTGCAGTTAGGAGATTGCAGATTACATGCCTTGTCCTTCTCCCCCAAATGCATTGGGACTGCAAGTTCTTAACATTCTGGGAATAGACATTGCTTGGATCTCTTGGGTAAAAGTTCATGTTCTTACCTAGGGAGACTCACCGGTGAAGCTTTTAGCGTCCAAGATAAATCCTGCCTCACCAGGGTCTCCAAAATTAATATTGATGTAGGAGCAAGCACTTTGGTTCCCCAGGACAGATTCAAACTCTGCATCTCCAGCAGACAACTTAACTCTGTCAAAAAAGAAAGCATTCATTCTCTCTAGAGTAACAAACCTTAGAGAGCGAGTTTCTCAACTCCGTTACTTCAATAGTACTAGGTGTTCTAACCCATCCGGTCTGGTCTGTGTGAGGTGTTGAAACTTGGGTTGAAAATGGCTTTTCCTGCTTTAACTCCTTTGCTTGCTTCTTCTTCTTCTTTTTATAAAAGCAATGAAGTTAGAGTGATGAGAAATCGCTACCCTTGCTTTGATTGAGAGGCTGGCCTAGATGACACCGAGCTGTTGCAGATGGGACCCATGGGGAAAACAGAGGCAAGGATTGTAATAAGGCAGTATAGAGCAGGAGATAGTACCTGGAGAATCAGGTCCTTAACAAAGATGCTCCGAAGCTCAATTTTTAAAGAACTTTAGGATTTTGGAAGTCTGGTTTCTGTGTTCTCCATAATCCATAATCTTGTATGGCCAAAGAACAGGATAAAATGGTGAGGACAATGTTCTCCAAAATAACTTGTCTCAAGATAGACCAGATCAGGAAACCAACTACTAAATACTAAAGTTGCCTATTATTATTGGTACTATCTTTGCTTTCTTTTGATGCAGTCAATCATCATCATCATCATTTATTTTTATTTATTTATTTTGTTTGTCAGTCATGTATAAACACGAATAAGAACACAGGAAATGGGTACAAATAAATAGGCACCAGTGGTGGGATTCAAATAATTTAACAACCAGTCCTCTGCCCTAATGACCAGCTGGGTAGGCGTGGCTTGGTGGTCTTGTGACTGGGTGGATGTGGCGAACTCAATGTCACTCAGGTCAATGGGCACTTCGCCTTAGCTGTTACAGTGTAATCAGGGTTAACCGGAGAGGCAGTTTCTATAAGCAGGGCAATAAAGATGAGGCTAGAAGCAACACCAGAATGTTTCCTTCCCGCCTTCCTTACAGGATTAGCCCTGTAAAGTGGGGGAAAAACAAAAGGAGATTTCTTCCAACAACTGGTTCTCCGAACTGCTTAGAAAGTTACCAAAGGTGCGAACTGGCTGAATCCCACCACTGATGGGCACATTAGGGCAGGAACATTAGCCATGCTGGTGCACTTATGCATGCCCCTTACAAATCTCTTAGGAATGGGGTGAGGTCAACAGTAGACAGTTTAAGGTTAAAGTTATGCGGGTTTGAGGATGTAACAACAGAATCAAGTAGTGCATTCCAGGCATTGACCACTCTGTTGCTGAAGTCGTTTTTTCTGCAATCAAGTTTGGTGTGATTTACCTTGAGTTTGTATCTACTGTGTGCTTGTGTATTATTGCGGTTGAAAACTGAAGTAGTCATTGATAGATAGGACATTGTAGCAGATAATTTTGTGTACTACGCTTAGGTCAGAATGTAGGCGGCGGAGTTCTAGGTTGTCAAAGCCCAAAATTGGGAGCCTGGTGACATAAGGGATTCTGTTGCAAGTAGAGGAGTGGAATACTCTTCTCGTGAAATACCTCTGGACATCAACCTCATCCTCATCTTAAAGCTTAGAAGCGTAAGTGAGTAGTTAGTTGGCCAGATTTCAATACAAATGACCTTTTTGAAGAATATAGGCTCCCAGAACAGGACTGTAAAAAAGTGGTGAAGTTGCTTTTGTTTGTGTGCTGATGTGCGAAGATGAGGGTTGATGAAATGGCTTGCTATTAATAATGATTTTTTTAAAGATCCCAGTGGGAATACAGGGATGATCTAACTGTGATTTTATTAAGTGGTAAATTACTTAACAAAAAGTAATGAACACAGTCTTATCAAATAATCAATTCACGACATAAAAATGATTGGAAGTACAATAGTTGTCCATCCAGCTCCTGAGATAATTAAGTCACAAACGCAATATACGTGCAAAATTAGATTGTGTATGCAAATCAAATTAATTTGTTTGGATTATTCAGGCTCTGAGTTCTTTAGTAAAGCAATAAACACTCTACCTTTACATAACATTTACTTACTTCTGGTTTCAAAGAAAATAGATAATATTATTTGTGTTTTTTTAATTATAGAATATATATATATTTAGTGTCATGGCGAGCTGATGAGAGCTAAATAGCTTGAAATAGATCTATACTAGTCTCCCTTTATTTATTTATCAGCACAAACAAAACACACACACACACAGACACACACACACATGCACACATATATGTGGGAGGAAGCTAACTGCTTCCATTATCTGTCAATCAGCTCGTCACAAGAGTCCATTACAACAGAAACCCAATATTTTTACTGTTGCCTTTGTTATATTTGTGTTTTTTTTATTTGTGCTGATAAATAAATAAAGGGAGACTAGTATAGATCTATTTCAAGCTATTTAGCTCTCATCAGCTAGCCATACCCTTACTGGGATCGAATCCCAGTAAGGGTATGGCTAGCACGCTATGTTTTTGTAGATTTTCACAGGTGTAGGTATGCTGGTCTTGTTGTATTCAGGTCTTTTCCCGTGTAAGAAGGAACCATATTAATCTCCAAAACTGAACACTTCAACAAGAGAATAATTATGGAAGCTATCAAAATAGAGAAACACCCTCATAACATGAATAAACGTGATGATACCTCCCGCCTACCAGACATCTGGAAACCATCCCTAGTCAACAAACAAGCCCCATCCACCACCCAGGCTGTTACAACATAAAATAACAACGGACACACAGCCAGCACCAATCAGCACCAATCTACCAATCATGATACAACCACACAGCCAATCAATCCATTTGCTGAAACGAAACCAGCACTCCACACCCCTCCACCAAGATTTATAGAAAGACGGAAGCTCCGACCATGCTTTAAGCTGAAAACACCAGCCTGAAGATGGCGAGTGAGACCTCGCTGAAACGTTGCCAAGACAATCTCAATCTTACACAGGAAAAGACCCGAATACAACAAGACCAGCATACTTATACCCGTGAAAATCTATGAAAACACACACACACACACACACACACACACACGTGTGCGTTTGTGTCTGTACATACATATTCATAGAATAATATTACTAATGTTAAGAAGAGATTGGATAACCATTTGTCTCAAATTATCGTGTTTCCTGCCTGAGCAAGGGTTTGGACTAGAAGACCCCCAAGGTCCCTTCCAGCTCTGTTATTCTGTTATCCTTCTTCTTGTTGTTCTTCATTCCTAGACAAAGTAATGGCAACAAAGAAGCTAAAGTGTTTTGGGACTTTAGCATTCAAATAGACAAGTACCTGTCACCGATTTAGCAGTTGTGGATAAGAAAGAGTCTGGATAGTAGACATGGGAGTACATGAAGACAGCAGAAGAGAAGAGAAAGAACTGTAGTAAATCAAAACATACATATATTGTCAAAAGAAGTACAATGACTGTGGCAAAAGAGAGCAAAGGAAGAACCAATAGGGATAGATGCTTTGGTTGAAATCTCAAAACATCACTTGAACACCATCGTCATTGACAAAATCACCATTAGTCAATTGTAAGAGGCAGCTTTACTGGGAAGCTTACATTCTGTGCTGCTGCCTTCAATATTATTAAACAACCACATCTGCTTATCCCAGGTCCTTGGGAAGGACTCAACTGGGGGGGGGGGTAAAAATTCCAAATGCAGTCTAAACATCTGGATGACTGTGTGACCAACCATAACTTATATGCTGCACAACTCATTGACTATGGGAGGGTAATTGTTAAAAGTTGCATTGTATACTGACTCTACAGGTAACAATACTGGGAATGTATTAATTCTTGCCTAAACCATAGATCATTTGCAATACTTAGCCAAGCCAGTAACTTCAGAGCTTGTCTCAAAGATGCTTGATGAGAAGACAACTGGACTGTTTTTCCTTGAGAAGGAAGAAGATGATGGTAACATCAACAGCTGATGAAGCTTCCTGGATGATGACCTGGAAAATAACATTCCAGTTGCCTTTTCAAACACCAACTATGAGACAACCATGATCTGGGTGACTGAGAATCTCCATAAACTTTAGATCTTCTTTTCTTAAGCAGAATCCTTGTGCTTTGAAGCGTTTAGTTCCCAAAGTGGAATCAATATTAGAATTGTCTTATTTTTACAGATAAAATTGCTTGACTTTTAGAAGGTTTTGAACTAATAGTGGCAGGTGCTCAATTCTGTGTAATGAGAAGGCCTCATTTGTTTATTTTATTGACTCAATTTCAATAGCCACCCATTTCACCTGAGTGACTTTGTGCAATGAAACAGTCATAAAACCATTAAAAACAATTTACAAACTACAATATCTTGTAGATTTAAGAAAATAGCACACCCAAAAGTAGTCGATGTGATTTAATTACACTTCATCTCCCACTTAATTTAATTGTAGCTTTCATTACAGAACATTGAGGATGAAATTTTCCAAAGAGGAACCTTGTCTGTCAACAAGTGATGTCAGATATCATTTTCAGATGGAAAGACAGGATATAAATCCAATAAATAATTAAGTAAATGCATATACCATACAAAATTTACACACTACCCCGGCTAACCTTGTATATAATTTATAGTGAGCTTTTCAACCTTGCTAGGAACTTTCTCGTTCATCCTTGCTCTGAAATTCTGCCCTTGATTCTCAACCTTGGTTTCAATTTCTCTGAAAAATATTCTTAGGGGATAGTTGAGTGTACTTAAAGCAAAGCAAAATTTTACTGCATCTAATAGAAGAATGGAGGAAAACGACAAATTATTCTTCCATCAATTGCCCATAACTTATCATCTTGATATTTATTAGTGAAGTGAATCTTCAGCATTAATCTTCCCCTACACAGATACAGATACACACACACACACACACACACACACACACACACACTTAAGCATGTATGATTGGGAAGGGTTAGGAAATTGAGAATCATTAGTCAGAGAGTGAAATAAACAAAGAGTCCGATGTTTGTTTGAGATATCTTTTTTTCCATTCAATTTTTATTCTAATTCATCCTAGCATCTGAAATATAAATATGTGTGTTCCATATGTTTGCAAACTTGGAAGATTTCCCAGTGATTAAGATGCTCAACCTTTAACACACGTTAAGCATTACAATAATAATTGTCAGTAGAATTTAGTGACATGCTGAATAATAAAGAGTTAGCGTAATGAACACGAAGCAAAGACATTGCTAGAATTTGGACATCTCTGCATAATAAGCTTTTGTTCGCAAGTGGATGGATTTCTTTTTAAGAAAAAAATATTCTTGGAGTTTTTTTGTTACGCCAGTTTACGCAGTGTAGTAGGGGATTAATGACAAATAAAGGGTCAGTTGTATTGTGAGGAGAGAGGGATACATGTCTGCAAAATGTATTTTTGGAGGTTTTGGTGCTCTCTGAGCACAATTGTTTTCTTGCAGTCCTTTGATTAAATTTCCTAATCGGATAATGAAAGGACTGCAAGCACACAGCCAACTACAGAGAGCATCAAGGATTCCACCATTCACCCTGAGCTATTGTTGGAACATATTGTTACAAGTACTTCTTTATCACGTTTGTACCCACCTGTCTCACCTACATGACTCTGGGTGGTTCACAATAACAACACAACAAGTGATATAAAAACATAAAAGAGCAGAGTTAAAACAGAGTTAAGAACAAAGTTAAAAGTAAGATGTTGCAAGATAAAGAGGGAGCACTTTCAAGCTACTAGCTATCCCCAGGGTTGCATATCACCCTTTGGCACCCATGCCAGTTGGCCAAGCCAACTCTTAATACTCTAATAGCAATAGCGCTTAGACTTATATATTACAGTGCTTTACAGCCCTCTCTAAGCAGTTTACAGAGTCAACCTATTGTCCCCAACAATCTGGGTCCTCATTTGACCCACCTTGGAAGGATGGAAGGCTGAGTCAACCTTGCACCTAGTAAGATTCAATCTGCCAAACTGCTGGCAGTCGGTGATCAGCAGAAGTAGCCTGTTTGGCTGCACTCTAACCATTGTGACACCGCAGCTCAGTGCGCCACTGCGGCTTAGTAGGCCAGGAGATTAGGACCTGCCTCACCTTTGGAGGTAAGATGTTTCAAAGAGTGGTGGCAATGTCAAAAAAAGTCTCTCTTCCTGCATCTGGCCAGTCAAGTGAAGGACCTACAACATACCTTCTTTGTTTGACCCAGGAGGGACGTGATGGGAATGAAATGGTTCCTCGAATGGTCCTGTCCCCAATTGTATTAGATGAGTAAGGGGAAGTTAGCACACAGGCATGCAGCACTAATCCCTAAAACATCCATTGCTGTGCAAAACAGCAGAAGATTACTAAGTCAGTCAACAATAAAATTTCTGTCTCTTTCTACATGGAAATTGCCTTGTTCTCTTATCTTGTCCTCTTCCTTCATTTCACACGCCTCTCATAATATTGATTGTCCAAGCTTGGCTGGTAGCAGCTTTGCTCCCACTTATTTAACTCTGTCCACAAATCTGCCTTTGCTATGAGTAGCCTCATACTGCTAATTGCACATTAATTGCTACCAACCACAAAGCTAATGCATAATGGGTTATGAATCTCATGCTACTTGAAATGTAAGCCGCACTGCCAAAAGCTGGATTCTCCTATTTAATTCTTCCCTGGGTCGCACCTGTGATCTACACCCACTTTTCTCAACCTTTGCAGAAACCCAACTCCTTAGAGTAGGGGTGTCAAGCTCAATTTCATTGAGGGCCACATCACAGTTGTGTTTTACTCAGAAGAAGTGGAGGGTGTGTGAGTGGGATGTGGTGGGCATGGCCAGTTTGACATCATTCATGTTGAGGGAACCTGTGATGGCCAAGGCAGAACTTCCTTCAGAGTCTCCCTTGGTCTCATTATAATCTTCCTTCCTTCCTTCCTTCCTTCCTTCCTTCCTCCCTCCCTCCCTCCCTCCCTCCCTCCCTCCCTCCCTCCCTCCCTCCCTCCCTCCCTTCCTTCCTTCCTTCCTCACCCCGCTAAGCTCTGTTTTTATTAGCAGAGAGCTGCAGGAGGCCATCATGGCTGAAAACGGAGGCTGGGAGGGCCACACGCAGCTCTGTTTTCACTGGCAGAGGCACTGCGGGCCAGTGCTTTGCTGTTTCCAGGATGGCCCCACAGGCCAGATCTAAGCACCCCGTGGGCTGGATTTGGCCCACAGATGAGTTTGACACCCCTGCCTTAGAGTAGAAATAGAAATAGAATAACAGAGTTGGAAGAGACCTTGGAGGTCTTCTAGTCCAACTCTCTGCTTAGGCAGGAAATCCTACACCACTTCAGACAAATGGTTGTCCAATCTCTTCTTAAAAACTCCCAGTGTTGGAGCATTCACAACCTCTGGAGGCAAGTCATTCCAATGATTAATTG
This sequence comes from Thamnophis elegans, assembly GCF_009769535.1. Taxonomy (NCBI): domain Eukaryota; kingdom Metazoa; phylum Chordata; class Lepidosauria; order Squamata; family Natricidae; genus Thamnophis; species Thamnophis elegans. Next base: position 51,554,056 of record NC_045552.1, on the reverse strand, counting down.
ATCTCACTGTCAGGAAATTTCTCCTTAGTTCTAAGTTGCTTCTCTCCTTGATTAGTTCCCACCCATTGCTTCTTGTCCTGACCTCAGGTGCTTTGGAGAATAGCTTGACTCCCTCTTCTTCTTTGTGGCAGCCCCTGAGATATGAGTGATAAACACATTTGTGTGACGTATCCCCCTTTTGTTGTTGCTTAGTTGCTCAGTTGTATTGTGTCCCCATGGACCATAACACACCAGGCCTCCCGTCCTCTGCTGTCTCCTGGAGTTTGCTCATATTCATGTCATTGCTTCAATGGCAATATCTAACCACCTCATCTTCTGCCTTTCCCTTCTCCTTTTGCCAATTACCTCCAATAGACCGATTAGATCCCACAGATTAGGCCTCCTCCGAATTCCATCCGCCGGCCAATACCGGCTGGCGACTACCCAGAGGAGAGCCTTCTCTGTGGCTGCTCCGACCCTCTGGAACGAGCTCCCCGGGGAGATTCGAACCCTCACCACCCTCCAGGCCTTCCGCAAAGCCCTTAAAACCTGGCTGTTCCGACAGGCCTGGGGCTAAAGAGCTTTTGCCCCCCCCCCTCAAATGGTATGATTGTTGTGTGCTTTTAAATTGTGTATTGTTTTGTTTGTCTTTTTATCCCTTATCTGTATCCCCTTCCCTGACTTGGATTGTGAGCCGCCCTGAGTCCCCTCCGGGGAAAAGGGCGGCATATAAGTGCAATAAATTCCAATTCTAATTGCCTCCTTTTCCAACATGGGGATCTTTTTCGTATCCCCAAACTCCAAATGAAACTGATGATTGTGGTCAACAATATTAAAACTTATGCTTTGCTCTCTAAATTAACCATGCAAGAAGTGAAATAAGTTTTCATTGCAGTTCGGCTTTATCTGTGCACCTCTGACCATTTTTGTATTAAAAAAAAATATTTTGCACACTCTTTTTTCCCCCCTGGTACCACATTGTAGCTCTCTCGGGATCACTACCCAGAATTTGATAATCCCTGTTGTACACTAATCCAGGACAAAAAGGCTCGATGTAAGAGGGATTATGGAAATAAAAGGATCATAATTTTAGACTCCTATGATGCAGTTTCTCTGAAATAAAGGACGTGGTGAAATAAATTATGCACAGATGTGAAGAGTTTGTTTTGCTTGAAGAAACATATTAAGCTGGCCATGAGTCCATAACCTCCAAACAGATGGAACGTATATCTGATTTAACTAACACTTCATGGATTTTTTTTTTCTATCCTGGTGTTTAATGGTTGGGTTACCAAAAGTGATGAAAGATGTTGCATTTGCCTTCACTGTATTATTGATAATGTAGCAATAGCAATAGCAATAGTTAGACTTATATACCACTTCATAGGGCTTTCAGCCCTCTCTAAGCAGTTTACAGAGTTAGCATATTGCCCCCAACAACAATCCGGGTCCTCATTTTACCCACCTCGGAAGGATGGAAGGCTGAGTCAACCTTGAGCTGGTGAGATTTGAACAGCTGAACTGCTGAACTGCAGTCAGCTGAAGTAGCCTGCAGTGCTGCATTTAACCACTGCGCCACCTCGGCTCTTGGTAAATGTGTGTGTTGATATTGTATCAACACAGTATCAACAGTAGAGTCCTTCAAGTTTTTAGGTTCTATCATATCTCAAGACTTAAAATGGACACCTGACACCAAAAACACTATCAAAAAACCACAACAAAGAATGCTTTTTCTGAGCCAACTCAGAAAGCTCAAACTTCCCGAAGAGCTGCTGATCCAGTTCTACAGAGGAATTACTGAGTCTGTCATCTGCACCTCCATAACTGTCTTTGGCTCTGCAAGGCAACAATACAGACACAGATTCAGAAGATAATTAGAACTGCAGAAAAAACAATTACTACCAACCTGCCTTCCTTCCATTGAGGGCCTGTATGCTGCACGAGTTAAAAAGAGGGCTGTGACAATATCTACAGACCCCTCACATCCTGGACATAAATTGTTTCAACTTCTACCCTCAAAACAACGCAATAGAGCACTGCACACCAAGACAACTAGACACAAGGACAGTTTTTTTCCACCAAATGCCATCACTCTGCTTAACTAATTCCCACACCACTGTCAATAATTTACTAAGACTGTATTACTATTTTTATTCTCTTCCTTCCTAGTATCTATCTCTCCCCACTTATGACTATAACTATGTTGCTTGTATCTTTCAACTTAAATTGTTTTTATTTGTTTCCTAGTACGATTTGATAGCTTATTAGTAACCTTGACTATCACTAAGTGTTGTATCTTATGATTCTTTATGAATGTATTTTATTTTTCTTGTGTGTCCAATCACACTTGGCCAATAAAGTATTCTATTCTATTCTATTCTATTCTATTCTATTCTATTCTATTCTATTCTATTCTATTCTATTCTATTCTATTCTATTCCATTCCATTCCATTCCATTCCATTCCATTCACTGCTGGAAGAGTTGTTGTGTTAGTTTTCCCAAGTCATCACATGCCACACAAGGCTGTGGCTTAGTTTGGAAGCTATTCCCCACCCCTTCAAATGTATCCACCCCTCTTCCCACTGTTACTGCACATGGCTAAGACATATTTCAACCTGCTGTTACGTTCATTTACTTTGAAACAACATCGCCTCTATTGATTTAAAAGCTAAGTGGGCATTTGTTCTTTTGGTCAGAGGTATCCTAGAGAAACATAATTGTCCTAAATAGCTTGTCAGCAGTGCGTAATTGATCACACCAGATGGAACACAGGAAAATGCAGGCTGCGTCCTGCCATTCCTGCATGCTAGGGAAGCTCAGGATACATTTCTAATTTTACCTAATGTAACTTAATGTTTAAATACTCAAGTGAGGAGAGTAGTTGAAATGTAAAAGAGAGACCACGCTGCTTCTCTTCAAAAGTTCTCCCCTGTCTCCATGTAACGCTGACTACCAGGAACAATAAATATGATATCTATGTCATAGAGTATTTGGAGAAATCTTAAATTTCCAATGGGACTGTAGTTGAAGGCTACATATATATTTTCTTTAACATCCATAATTGTTTAGTGGACAGTGCATTATCTGTGTCAATGTAATTATATTTTGCTTACAATTCTGATAGTGGTATTACCATTTAAATATACATAATCATACTTTTTCAACTTCTAACATTTGTATATACATAGTAATCACAATATGTTCTATTATACTTCAGTATACATAATATTATTTTCCCAATTTCTGCTTTCTACTTCTTTTTTTCTAACACTTATTAGAATAACCACCATATTAAAAAGTATTTCATGTCTATCCATCATCTCTTGCCCTTTTTAGAATTTCAACTCTTATTAGCATTTCGGTGAATCTCTCCTGCTTCTCCTCTGGTATCTTGTAAACTCCTTTTGTCATTTTTGTTTAGTCTAAATATTTCCGCTGCCACAGCATCTGTCTCTTGCTGTTGGATCTCTGGAGTGCCCATCCACAGTTCCCCTCATCATTTTAAAAGAATCTTTAGATAGAAGAGATAGCAATAATTTCGAACATGGAACAAGTAGGATATGTTTTTAAGGATTCAAAATAGAAAAGGGAATAATGAGAAGACTGTCTTCTCCTGGTGACGTCTACCTGTCCCAAAGATGGGCATGCTCTGCATCCTTTTTTTTTTTTTTTGAAAACTGTTTTATTCCATTTTCATTTTCATTTCATACAATCACTTATATACTGTGCATTCAAAAAAAAGAGCAATAAGCACAACTCTTCTTCCACCATGGAAAACCAACGTAGCACTTCAATCCTCCATACACCCTTTCTTCTCCCCCTCCAACTTTCATTTCTCCCCTCCAACATTCCCCTCTTCTACTTCCCTTCCCCCTCAGACATTCCTTTCTCCCCTTCCCACCATCTCCCCCTCCTTACATTCCCCTCTCACTCCCTCTTTACTTCTCCCTCTTCTTTCCCTCCATTCCTCCCTTTGGTGTATTTCTACCATTCATTAGTCTATTCAATTTATATTTTGCACTAAAATTAAAGGAAAAAAAAATGAAAAAAAAAGAAAAAAGAAAGAAAAAGGGGGAAATAAAAGGAAAAAAGAAAAGAAAAAGAAAAAAAAGCAACAGTATACAAGTGTATTCTTATTGTTCTAAAGTTGAAACTATATTTCGACCCTCCCCCCCCTCCCTCCCATAAACCCCCCCTCCCTAATCCCCTTCCGACTTCCCAGGTCCCATACCCGGCATAACTCTTTATCATCATTATCCTTTTCTTAAAACAGTGTTATCTTATGGAAGCTAAGAGATGTGCCTTTCCATGTAGTGCATCTTCTCAAGATCTTTGTCCTCCCTCCTCCAACTTATGGTTGAATCCAACTCTTTACAAAAAAAAAAAAAAACCAAAAACCAATGATCTTTTGTCTCTTTCCTCGGACACTTGAATCTGGAAAATTAGTGCAACTGCCTTGAAGACTATAGCAAACCTGAGGGCCTAGTAATTGTTTACATTTGTTTTTAGCTGGTGTAGCTTAATTTGCTTTTGACACATTTTTATTGGTTGGTTGTACGCTATGCAGAGTTACATTTTTCACATTGGACAGACTTACAAATGTTTTTAACAAATGAACAAAAACATATCTCAAGAAGGCTGTAAAGAGAATATTAAAGTCAGATCAGCCTTTGAGTAGTGTGCATGCTAATTTATACCCCCCCCCCTTTTAAATGAAGTTGCAAGGTGGATCGCATTGTTAGGATTCTGGGTTGGAGGTTAGCAAGTCATCGTTCGAGACCCTGCTGTGGGGCAGGGTGAGCTCGCATCCTCCACTCCCGCTCCTGCTGGGGACATGAAAGAACCCACCAACTGGGCATCCCCGAGGCGACATATATGTCACCGGCTAATCCTTTCAGCCTGAAAGAGCCTCGGTGCTTTTGACGTGACTGTGATGGATGATCAAGTTGCAAAGGCCCCCAAATTTTGGTTAACAGATCAAGGACTTTCCTATAAATTTTAGAACCACCATTTACTTTTTTGGACAAAAGCTCCATAAAGTGCAGTATTTTCTCCTTTCTATTTCAGAGCTGGTTTAAGGAGTAAAAGATTACAAAGGGTCCCTTATAAAGGAACAACTGTATTTACATGAGTTGCTGTCAGAACAAAAAAGCTAATTATTGGTCCTTACTAATGTTATTTAGTTATTTTGCTGGCTGGGATAAAATGAAAGGGGAAAACAGCGTTATTGATTTCTCTACAGTAACTTATTAATTGGTGTCAAAGTGACCTAACAAAGAAGCAGCTTGCCACAATTAAAACAATAAAGAAAGAAGAACGTTGGTATTTCAGAGGGAAATTTGCACTCCTGCTGCATAATTATTTAGTCTCCGTTAAATTCTCATCAACCAGGAAATGCTCCCAGAACTCCTTTAAAAGTTTGAAAACAAGGGGACCTTCAAACATATAATATCAAAGACGTGACCCAAGAGGAAAAGATGTTGGAATCCAAAAAGAGAGAAGAAAACTCGGACAGTGTGTTTTTAGAATAAAACCAATTCAAGGCAAAGAGCAGTGAAGAAATGCTAGTGAGCCAACATATTGGCCTATCTTTCTTTCCTAATCTGCTATAATACCATGATAGTTTGAGGACAAAGCTGAGATGAAGTTGGCATTTCCTCAAAGCTGAGTTGTTTATAGCAATAGCACTCAGACTTATTTTTCGGAGTATAAGACGCTCTGATGTATAAGACACACCTAGCTTTTGGGGAGGAAAACAAGGGGAAAATATCTGCCTCTGCCTCCCAGCAATTTGCCTTCTTGCAACAAACAGTACAGACAATATACACTGCTTGTAGTGTTATATTTTAGACTATACTTGTACAGATGCTGTTCATATTGATGTGCTTTCTGGAAGTATACATTATTCTCTGCTATTTAAAAGAATAGCACTTTTTAAAACAATAGCACGGATCAAGCATTTATTTTAAAAAAGCCTCTTCCTTTTGTTAAGTTCTCTAGAATAATAATAAAAGTTTTTATAAAATAAGTCTAATAATTTGAACATTCTATAGGCATTTATGGTTGTTGACTTACCTCCTTGCAGCAAACAGCCTGATTATCACAAGAGGAAAAAAAAACCTGCCTCCCAGCAATTTGCCACGTGGAACAAACAGCAAATTTCACTTTCAATTTCTCCCGATCATCAGCTGTTTCAGGCTGCAGGGATTGCTATAGCTTATTGAAACCTCTGCAAGCCCCGTTTGCTGCAAAGAAGTAAATTGCTGGGAGGCAGAGGCCAAAGGGTTGGGGCGGGTGGGTGGGTGGGGCTATATTCAGTGTATAAGACGCACCCAAATTTTCACCCTCTTTTAAAGGGGGGGTGCGTCTTATACTCTGAAAAATATGGTATATACCACTTCACAGTGCTTTACAGCCCTTTCTAAGCAGTTTACAGAGTCAGCCTATTGCCCCCAACAATCTGGCTCCTCCTTTTACCCACCTTGGAAGGATGGAAGTCTGAGTCAACCTTGAGCCTGGTGAGATTCGAACTGCCAAATTGCAGTCAGCCGGTAATCAGTAGAAGTCTGCTATCCTTATATATTATATTGAATAGTCTGGATCTGTTAAGTTTGACTTTCAGGACACATAATTTAACTCACTGAGAATTGTAGGTCATCCTCTTCGGCTTGATCTTCCTCTTCTGCTTTGTTTGCTTGTTTCTAGTCCATATGACGGCAAAAGTGCATTAAATAACTGGATAAGATTGTAATTGATTGGGAATTTTATTATGCTTGCTTAATGCCTCCTGCGACTCACAAGCCTGCAATAATTTGTTGCAGAATAAATAGCACCCATTTAAGATCCATTTGTGAGATGGATATAGACTAAATTGTGTATTACCTGAATAGTTCCATTTTCATTTCAGCCGTGAATTCGATCCATTCACTTCTCTTGTTAAGTTTTTTTTCCTGCTTTTTTGGCCTCTTAAATCTAATTGACAATATCTGTGCATTTTCCACCTTGCATATATTTATATTAGCTTTTTCTTTAAAGAAAACATTTCTAGCAGAAGATTTTCCCTAATGTGTTGTGCTATGTGCATCTCCTAGCATATACATTTTGTGCCATTTCCCCCCCTAATATAAGCAATTTTCCTTGCATATAGATATGAGCTATGTTACAAAATTCAGCAAAGTGCAGATTTTACTGTATAATTCTGTTTGGATATGCATTCATGTTTGGAAAATACGAGTTGATAAGTGTGCCTTAAAATTCTAACCAAATGAAAGTGAGATATAGATAGCTAAATATCCTGGGGACTTGTTAAAAACAGATATATTTTCTAACTGTTTTTCTGGTGTGATTTATAAATATAAAGTAAGTTATGATTTATAAGAACGATGCACATTCTCTTAGAGAAGAATAAAACTGAGGCATGGCCTCAACATTTCTCTAAATGTGCATTTTTGCTTGCATAATATACAAACCAATATAGGTAACTCTACTTATGGGAATGTGAAAGGGACGCGGTGGCTCAGTGGCTAAGATGCTGAGCTTGCCAATCAGAAAGGTCGACAGTTCGGCGGTTCAAATCTCTAGCACCGCGTAACAGAGTGAGCTCCCTTTACTTGTCCCAGCTTTTGCCAATCTAGCAGTTCGAAAGCAGGTAAAAATGCAAGTAGAAAAATAGGAACCACCTTTGGTGGGAAGGGAACAGCGTTCCATGCACCTTTGGCATTTAGTCATGCCAGCCACATGACCATGGAGACGTCTTCGGACAGTGCTCTTTGGCTTTGAAACAGAGATGAGCACTGCCCCCTATAGTCAGGAATGACTAGCACATATGTGCGAGGGGGACCTTTATCTTTTACTTTTTGGAATGGCCACCATTGATAGGGTGGCCTGCCAAAGGGCCTTTAAAAAAAAAATTCCATTTGATCTTCCTTTTCCTCCACAGCGCAGTAATGGATGATGCCACTTTTAGAAGCTGACACGTTAGCTAGGCTTCTCGTGTGTCCTGCAAAAAAAATGATGAAAGCTTAATGAAAGTTATTTTCTCCTAATAGTTCCAAATTGGTTCTCGTCTCTGAGCAGAGCAGGCTGTGGATTGGGGGGGTGAACTTTTGCCCTGCTTTGGATCATCCAGAAGTGGTCATGGTAAATGCGGAAAGCATTATAAACATGAAGCTTTGAGAAAACACAGGAGGTGTTTTTGCGGTGATTCTTATTTTGTGCCATTCCTGCAGGAAAAGACAGCAAGGTTTCCATAAGGAAAGGAAGGGCTGGCATTATGAATAGCAAACTGGGGTGTTTTTGTTGTTGTTGTTGTTGTTGTTGTCAAAAGATGAGAGGTTCACAACTACAACACAAAGCACAATGGTGGGATTCACAAAAAAAAAATAACTACTGGTTCTGTGAACACGGCTTGGTTGGCGTGCCGGGGAAGGATACTGGAAATTCTCTATTCCCTCCCCACTCCAGGGGAAAGATACTGTAAACTCTCCATTCCCTCCCCACTCCAGGGGAAGGATACTGCAAAATTTCTATTCCCTCCTCACTTCAGGGGAAGGATACTGCAAAATCCCCATTCCCTCCCCACTCCAGGAGAAGGATACTGCAAAGTTTCCATTCCCTCCCCACTCCAGGGGAAGGATACTGTAAAATCTCCATTCCCTCCCCACTCCAGGGGAAGGATACTGTAAAATCTCCATTCCCTTCCCACTCCAGGGGAAGGATACTGCAAAATTTCCATTCCCTCCCCACTCCAGGGGAAGGATACTGCAAAATCTCCATTCCCTCCCCACTCCAGGGGAAGGATACTGCAAAATCCCCATTCCCTCCCCACCCCAGGGGAAGATTACTTCAAAATCCCTATTTCCTCCCGATGAGCTGGGACTCGAGAGGCAGATAATAGATGGGGGCGGGGCCAGTCGGAGGTGGTATTTACTGGTTCTCTGAACTACTCAAAATGTCCGCTACTGAACTGGTCAGAACCTGCTGAATACCACCTCTGACAAAGCAGTGAAAACCCACACGGAATCTAGGATGTAAACTATAGTCCCCTTCACCACCCAAACAAAGATATCAAATAAACCCTTGAATTAGGAACTCATTGCTAATGTAGCACGGTGCCTAGTCAGGTTGGCATTAAAGCAGAGACGTGGTGGTGAAGAGGGCCCATAAACATCTTATCTGGCAGAAAAGTTAAGGGTAATAATTAATAGACCACTTTATAGTTCAGAGTTCAGGGATTTATGGCTCCATCCCATTCTTCATTATAGATGGCATCATAAAAAGACAATGGGATGTATTCACACCTTGATGCACCCACATGAATTTCATTAGCGCGGGGAGAAGTTATGCATATAAAAGTCTTTACTAGATTTGGAATACTGAATTGTGCAGAAAGAAAGGCAGCATAGAGGGAGGGACGGAGGGATGGGATTTCTTTCTGTTTAAGATGCTATGTTTGATACTGAGATAGAATAAAGGCTACCCGAGCTGTAGCAATTTGAACAATCCCAAAGTGGCAATTTGAGATAATTTCCTTCCTTCCTTCCTTCATTCCTTCCTTCCTCTCTCTCTCCCTCCCTTCCACCTTCCCTCTTTTATTTCCTTTCTTCATCATTCCCTCCCTCCAGTCTGCCTTCCCCCTTTTCCTTCCTTCCTTCCTTCCTTCCTTCCCCCCCTCCCTCCTTCCTTGACACCACCTGGCATTCAACAATTGATGAATGGGGAGATATATGCATGTATGGATGAATGGATGGATTGCAATAAATAAATACACATCAGAAAGAAATAGGAGCTTATCAAAATTGTCCCAGTGTCAATGTGTCACGACTCAGAATATAAACAAGTTTCTACTCCTTCCCCAATTAGAGTTTGGTAAATTCCAGTCTAACATAGGAAACTTTTATGAAGATGCATTTTTTTACAGAATAATTATTTCTGGTTTGGGTCCATACGTTTGGCTGAACTCTTGAAACGAAATACGTAGGGCAAGAATGCACAGAAGAGATGGGTTACAAATCTTACAGGAAAATCCAGCTCATGGCGCAGCATAGAACTAGAAAGTCCTTTCTCTTCTTACCGTTGTAGATTCATTGCTGGATCAGATTAAGCAGGACACGTGTTATTCCAGCTAGGGAAAAGGAGTGCTTATGGATTGCAAAAATAAACTTAGCTTCAAGTAAATCTGGACTTCCCACTCACTTGGAAACTTACTTTAGATTTAGTATGCCAGCAGCTCCTTATAATTTTTCATTTGGAAATGATGAATAGGTTGAACAAAGAGGCAGCTGCTAAAACCAACATATCCCCCACTATATGATTTGTTCAATATGGCAATATAAATAAAATATATCATTAAGAAATACAGCCGTCTTCGCACATTTTCTTCAGAACCGATAGGTAGTGGGGGAAAAAAATAATCATTTAATGTTCCGTGAACATAGGAAGAGTGTCATTTATTCAAATCCAGAAGGATTTGGAGAGGTTTTTTTTCCCCAACCTCTTCTCCCTGATAGATATAATAAAAGAGACAAAGGAAGAAAGAGAAACAAAATCTCAAGGGAAAAAAAAGTGGCAAATTCATTCTGACAATGGCATCACTCTATCCTCAATTCCATAAGTGTCAGGAACCATAATGAGTGAGTCTCATACTATGGCAGGGTGATCAGGGAAGGGTTTTATTTATTAAACAATTTATAGTTTCATTACCCTTCTCCTTTCAACGGTAAAGAGCAATCAGATGATAACATATGGGTTTTAATATGTCTATCAAAGAAGGGAAGGCAGGAGATGTGCGCAGAGGGTGATTTTAAAAAAAAGTCAAGATGGCAGCCATAAACCAAGATTGAAACTCTGCCTATTTTTGTGTGTGTCTAGGGAGCTTTGTCAATGTGTAACTTAGTGGCCAGGCTTCTGTCTTTCATTGCCATGGAGTAGTGTTGATTTTATGCAATTGACAGCTGTACTGAAGCTGTTGGTTACTTTTCTGGTTTTAAATCCCTGTTTGGTTACAGAAACCACTGTCTGATTGTTGGGAAAATCAGGGGGTGTCTGGTGCAAAAGGTCAGGGCCATAGAGTTAGGTTCCAATTCAATTGATTTATTGCTCATGCTTGAGCACAGGAATCTAATCAACTAACAGTAAACATTATTTCGGAGCTAAATAAACTTTAACAGAATCCAAAGGGGCTAGACTTGAACTACTTGTGGGAATGGTTCACCGACAAAAGGGCAACCGACAAAAGTGCGCCCTACTAAACTGCAGTGACAAAACCGCGAGTTCTGAACCGTGCCGATGAATGAGCGCTGAATCGCACCGACAACAGCGCGCCGACAGAAGGGCACTGTAAACTTAAACCTAACCCTAAACATAACACTAATCCTAACCCTAAATGTAACGCTAACCCTAACCCTAACCCTAACCCTAACCCTAACCCTAACCCTAACCCTAACCCTAACCCTAACCCTAACCCTAACCCTAACCCTAACCCTAGCCCTAGCCCTAGCCCTAGCCCTAGCCCTAACCCTAACCCTAAACCTAAACCTAACCCTAAACCTAACCCTAAACCTAACCCTAAACCTTACCTTAACTTAAATCGCCCTTCTGTCGACGCGCTGTTGTAAATCGCCCTTCTGTCAATGCGTTGTTGTCAACATGCTGTTGTCGGCACGTTGATTATGTTCTGGTTTTAGCGATGTGGTTTTGTCGGCACGCTTTTGTCATGTGCACTTTTGTCGGGTCACGGTGGGAACATAGAATTCCAGGCTGATTCCTCTTTTGACTCCACCTCCAGCATCTGACATTTCTTCTCCTGCAATGGGTGAACATAAGGGTTGTGGGTTTTCTTTGAAAAGGCTAATACATTCTCTATGACTATGGGACCCAAACGTAGTACATAAAATTATCTGCCACAATGTCCTACTTGTCAATGAATACTTCAGGTTCAACCACAACAACACACGGGCACACAATAGATACAAACTTATGATAAAATGCTCCAAACTTGATTGCAGAAAATACGACCTCAGCAACAGAGTGGTCGGGGCCTGGAACGCACTACTTGACAGTGTGGTTTCTTCCCCAAACCCCCAAAACTTTAATCTTAGACTGCCTACTGTCGACCTCACTCCATTCCTAAGAGGTCTTTAAGAGGCGTGCATAAGTGCATCAGTGTGCCTACCATCCCTCTCCTAATATTCCCTTGTATTCATATCCATTTCATGTATTCATCATCATGTTTATGCTTATATCTGTTATCTCATTCATGCTTGACAAAATAAATTAAAAAAAATACAAACAAAAAAATATCCTCCATTTTTTTCCTAGAATATATCTTCCCATTCATTTCCTGAAGTTTCCATGGACTTTTAAAGTATAGGAGCTGGTTTCGTTGACGCCAGTTTTAACTGCAAGTGACTATTGACTAAGAGGTCAATTTTGCAACTGGATTTCTCCAGTTGCTTTTCAAAGACAGCATATGTCTAGTTTCAGCTTGCTATAGGATGTGCCAACATAAACATAACCTCTAGTCAAGATCGTAAGCATTGGTCATCTAGATGACTTGCAACCTTTGGGACAGGAATCAGAATGTCACTGCAGGCCGTTTCCCCTGCAGGTTAGAATTGGATGTGTTGAAGCAGAAAATAGACAGCTCTCTGTTATGGAAGCTTTAATTTGGATTTTTGCCCTAAGCAGGGGGCTGGCCTAAATGGTTGCATCCAACTTTATGATTCCATAATTCTAAAGGCAATCATCCTCTGAAATATCAGCTTTTTAATTGAAGGGAAAAAGAGAAGAGTTGTGAGCTCAAACGGCTGAACGTTTCTTTTTATAAATTTCAGTGGTTTCTTAATTATGAACGATTATGGTAATAAATACCCCAATCAGCTCCAGTTTGAATTCTGCCCACTAAATGAAACCCTTTATACACAAGCCAAATCAATTTAGGACTTAGGCTGTGCTATATGTTATTTCCTTCTCTCTTTCCGCCCCCCACCCTCCCTCTACTGTAACCAGACAGTATAATAGAGCAACAATTAGGTTGAATGCAGAAACCAATCTTCGGTAAACGTTCTTGAAATTTCCAGCAAAGAGCCTGAGTGTTCTTCGTGGGGGTAGGATTATTTTTCAGAAATAATATTAGAATCAAAAATTAATCTGTGCAAATTGCTTCTTGGGATAATAATAATTTTGCCTAGAAGTTTCAAGACAAAAATTACAGGAGTAATGGGAAAGAACGTAGGAGCATTTAGAAGGAGGAGGACTTTACTACATCCTCTTGGAGTGCCTAAAATAATACAAAAAAAATGTAGAAACTTCCAAGATTTATACAGGCCTTTTGCTGCAATTGCAATGGAATCTTGAGGAAGTCAATTATCTGGATTTCTTGCAGTCAAGATTATGGTTATGGGTAGAAGTGATAGAGACGGCCAGTGTGGATGACTTTCGCTGTAGCCATCCTGATCTTGCTGGGTCTCTAAGGGGCATTTGGTCCTCTGGAGTCTAGACTGCTGGACCATTCATGAGGACTGGACACTGGTGGCTGTGGTTTTGCTGTGGTTCTACCACTTTGAAGTGGGCATTATCCAGTGAGTAGGGAGAAGTAAACTCTGTAAGTCCTTGGTTAGCCAAGTGAGGATGAATTAATCAGGGCTCCACTCTTTCATTTGTTGTGCTAATATCAGTTTGACATTTTGAAAGCAGGTCATCTATTGGTTTTGGGAGAAGTTATCATTTGTACCTGTCTATCATGGACCAAGCAGGGGGATACTAGAGGTGTTCTTACTCATTAATTCTGTAGGTAGAACTGGGAGTGGAGTTAAAATAGGGATCAGCCTAGAATTCCTACATAACCAGAAGTGGATTAAATTCAACATCCCTTGAATTCTGTTGATCCTTATCTAACTGCAAGCAAGGGTTAACCCTTAGTGGACAAGAGTCATCCTTCTGAGGTTGATAAAATGAGGACCCAGATTGCTGGGAGCAATAGGCCTCATTTCACCAACTACAAACCATTTAGAGAAGGCTGTAAAGCACGGTAAATTGGTATATAAGTCTAAATGCTATTGCTATTGCTATTCCTATGTGTAGGCATGAGTAGCAATAAATCAGTTTAATTGGACCTTCACTTGTGGACCTCCTGATCTTTTATGCCTGACAATTTGGAGGCAATAAAGAATTTATTTATTTATTTGTCAACAAGTACAAGGAAACAAGTAAGAAAACACATGGAAAAAATGGCACAAATAAATGGATATACATAAGCAAAATAATAGCCATAGACACATAAAAAGGGTACATGTAAATGGGGACAGTAGGATAGGGATGGTAGGCACGCTGGTGCGCTTATGCACGCCCCCTTAGGGACCTCTTAAGAAATGCATAAGGTCCATGGTAGGTAGCTTAAGGTAAAAGGTATTTTGGAGGGGGTTAGAGGAACTAAAAACAGGATCAGGTAGGGTCAAGAGCCGAGGTGGCGCAGTAGTTAGAGTGCAGCACTGCAGGCTACTTGCGGTGGTTAGAGTGCAGTACTGCAGGCTACTTCAGCTGATTGCAGTTCAGCAATTCGGCTGTTCAAATCTCACCGGCTCAAGGTTGACTCAGCCTTCCATCCTTCTGAGGTGGGTAAAATGAGGAGCCGGATTGTTGGGGGCAATATGCTGACTCTGTAAACCGCTTAGAGAGGGCTGAAAGCCCTATGAAGCGGTATATAAGTCTAACTGCTATTGCTATTGTTCCAGACATTTACTATTCAATTGCTGAAATCGTTTTTCCTGCAATCAAGATTAGAATGGATTACATTTAGTTTGTATCTATTGATAGCCCTTGTTTTATTGCAGTGGAAGTAAAAGTAGTCATCAACAGGTAGGATGTTATGGCAGATTACCGTATTTTTCAGAGTATAAGACACACCTTTTTTCCTAAAAAAAAAAGGTGTGTCTTATACTGAATACAGCATTTTTGGCTTACTGAAAACCCACTCCCTTTGCAAAAATGGACGTGCAGAGGGTTTGGGAGGCTTGCAAAATGCTCCTGAGGCCTGTTTTTTTGCTGGTTTTTGCTCCCCTCTGGTCCCAGGAGCACTCTAAGAGCCTCCCAAAGCTCTGCATGCCCCACCTTTTTTTTGTGTGTGCAAAAAACGAGGCGTACAGAAGGTTTGGGAGGCATACAGAGTGCAAAAACTTTTTTTAAAAATTTACCCAGTTAAAATCATGATGCGTCTTATACTCTGGTGCATCTTATAGTCCGAAAAATACGGTATCTTGTGCACTAAGCTCAGGTCTGAACGTAGACGGCATTGTTCAAGGTTATCCAGGCCTAAAATTTCAAGCCTGGTGTTATAAGGAATTTTATTACGAGCAGAGGAGTTGAATATTCTTCGTGTAAAATACCTCTGGACCCTCTCTAATGTTTCAATGTCCGAAATGCAGTGTGGGTTCCAGGCAGGTGTGAATTGTATGGGACAGGTTCTGTTTCTGAGTAATCTTAGTTTACTCAGTTTATTCTAACCGACACGGTCAGCAGCTCTGGTGGGCAAAGGAACTTACCTGATGGTGGTTGGTTGGAGCACAATTCTCTTTGTACTGCTTTTTGTGCTCCAAATCTTGCATGTTTCGATGACTTGCTCTTTCATCTCACTCACACACAACTCCTGACCCACTCTGGTCTTCCATCACAGACAGCAAAACACACTGCTCATTGGTATTCCCTATGTTGCGATGTGTCTTCTCTGGCTCATTGTAGAATTTCAAGAGAAAGAAATCCATTATAGATTTCTTGTTCATCCTGAGCTATATATAGTGTGCTGAATAATTAAGCAATCAAAAATCAAGACATACACATTCTTATATTAAGGAATGAATCTTTCTCTCTCCCTCTCCCTCCCTCCCTTCCTTCCCTCCTTCCTTCCTTCCTTCCTTCCTTCCTTCCTTCCTTCCTTTTTCTTTCTGTCTTTCTGTCTTTCTTTCTTTCTCTTTCTTTTTTTCTTTCTCTTTTTTCTTTCTTACTTACTTTCTCTCTCTCTCTCTTTCTTTCTTTCTTCCTTTTCTTTTATTTTCTGCATACTCACCTCCCTCATTTAGAGTCATACTGTGCATGCCTGAATGCAATCTCTTTGGCCATACACAACACTGGCTAAGAAAATGGAATGGAAATCATAGTAATATGACAGAATGAAAAAAATGGAAATCTATTGAAACCTACTGATCAAAACTGATGGCATTGTGTTTTCAGAGTCAGACTGTAATCTCACGTTGTGCCAGATGTGCCAGATTTGCAAGCATTCACTGGATGTGCCAGATTTGCAAGCGTTCACTGGAGTTGGAAATGCGGCATTGTTACTGGTTTACTGATTACTTCGTCTAAACAGGAAAACGAGGCTGTGGCAATTAAATATCACAGCTTTTTGTTAAGAAAACTCTGTAGTTGCAATCGCTGTTTGCTCATTTTCCCTCCTCCTAAAAGATAAGGAGCAGACTGGGGTTGGGAATAAATTTGATTGAGAACTGTTTGGGTGGATGGAATCCAAAACAATCCTTCCTGTGGTTAGAATGAAGTATTGCAGGCTAATTCTGTTGACTGCCAGCAGTTCAGTCCTGATGGGCTCAAGGTTGAATCAATCTTCCAACCTTCCAATGAAATGAGGACCCAGACTGTTGGGGGCAATAGGCTGACTCTGTAAATCACTTAGAGAGGGTTGTAAAGCACTGTGAAGCGGAATATAAGTCTAAGTGCTATTACTATTTGTTCTAATCTAATATTCTATCCATCAAGTGGAGACGCTGGGTTGGCCTTTGAGCCAAACAGCAAGTGCCCTAGAATTAAGTTCACATTTCATACTATATCATACTATATATTTTTTATTATTGTAACTTAATGGGTTGGGTTAGCACAGAGGTTGGAGTTTGTAAACTGTGGCGTCTGACTCAGCCTGTGGTTGTGCGACCAGACAATTGTGAATTATTTAACAAACCATGGTTAGGCGCACTGTGGTTGAATGTGCTGTCATCATGCAATAGTCCCTCTTTCATATTTTTTTTTTTCAACTGGAAGAGTTAATGTTCATGAGAGCTTGTCTGGTGATGAATATAATGCCCGTGTTCCCATAGACAGAAAGTCTCTAAGGACTTACAATATGCTTTGTATCTTAAACGCAGGTTCTCACCAACTCAGTGGTGAGGATGGAATAAAGCTGTTTGAAGCTGGAAAAAGTTCTAGACTGGCTGGGTAAAAAAAAACACTGCATTAAACATGAAATAATTAATTCCAGACTCAAAATAGAGTATGTTCAAGCTTAAAATCTTAGGAACTCAAAATATGTTGCACTCAGTGGTGGGATTCAAATAATTTAACAACCAGTTCTCTGCCCTAATGACCAGCAGGGTAGGTGAGGCTTGGTGGTCATGTGACCGGGTGGGCATGGCCAACTCAACATCACTCACGTTGATGGGTGCTTCACCTTAGCTGTTACAATGTAATAAGGGTTAACCAGAGAGGCAGTTTTTGTAAGCAGGCAATAAAGATTAGGCTAGAAACAACACCAGAATGTTTCCTTCCTGCCTTCCTTACAGGATTAGCCCTGTAAAGTGGGAAAAAACAAAAGGAGATTTCTTCCAACAACCGGTTCTCCAAACTGCTTAGAAAGTTACCAACCGGTTCTCCCGAATAGGTGCGAACTGGCTGAATCCCACCACTGGTTGCACCCCTTCTTTGTCTCTTCATAATAGGTTATTAGATTAGGGCATCACTCCTGGAAATGACAGTGATCCATTAACTTTTATAGTATGTCTTTGTTTTGTGCCTAGTTCTTAGCATTCATAAGCCTGAACTATTCTACTCTATTTCCAATATTTAGATATGCCTTTTCGGAACTAATTGGGTACTACACGGCTGCAAAATGATATATGTTAATCACATATATGTCTGTCCGATCCTTTTATAACTTCCTCTGCCCAAGCATTTGTGGTTCTAACAACCGTTAGGGTATGTTTTAATAGGGTAATATCAACCTGGACTGGTATTTAAACCAACACTGATTGATTTACCCTGTTTGATGTATAATAAATCACACAGGAATAAAAAATCACAGTGAAAATTCCATTAAACTTCTAAGGCAGAAAGGATCCATAAATAAAACAGTATGAAATGCCAAGACAGCTGTGGTAGGCTGTTTCTTTATCTTTTAAAACTTAGATTTAAGTTTGTTGCCAGGATCAGCTCATCAGCTTTAAAAAAAGGGGGGAAATAAATACATTTCCACCCCCCCACCCCCCAATCAGTTACTTTCCTCAGAACTGGGATTTTGGAATGAAATAACTTAGCTGGACTTTTTTTTCCTTCTAGTTTTAGGCATATCTGAAATGTAAAATACGGAGAAGTTAAAACCAAAAATTTCAAATGGTAGGTACAAAATGAAAATGGGAGGAAGCTTTTTGTCTAAGAAGCTTGGGTGAAATTGAGGTAGAAAGAATGAGGGTTTAAAAAAAAGATTTAGTGGAAAGATATGAATACACTAAGTATCCCTGAAGTGAATCTCTACAGAAATGTTGAATTTCAAGCCATATGTCTATGGAGATACTCAATCATCCAGGTCAAGGTTGCCCCAAAGATGCTTTTTTTTTTTTTCAAAAGACTTTTCCTGAGACAGAACTAAAGAACCTTCTTGGAGGAGAAGTGAAACATCTTCAAGGAAAAAGAAAGTTCAGTTGCCTTTTGGAAAAAAAAGAAACCACCTTTGGGATTTCAAGCTATATAACTTCCCATCAGCATGACATTCGGTCACACAAATGATAGAATTCCAACACTTGTGAAGGAATCCAGTTTGAGAAGATTTATAAATCTCATAAACTATCCTCAATCTTTACCCAAGGTTAAGGCATCTATGATTAAACGAAGGACTAGGGGAGACATGATAGCAGTCTTCCAATATCTCAGGGGTTGCCCCCAAAGAAGAGGGAGTCAAACTATTCTCCAGAACAAGAAGCAATGGGTGTAAACTAAACAAGGAGAGAAGCAACTTGGAACTGAGGAGAAATTTCCTGACAGTTAGAACAGTGAATCAGTGGAACAGAAGTTGCCTTCAGAAGTTGTGAATGCCCCAACGCTGGAAATCTTTAAGAAGATTTTGGATAGCCATTTGTCTGAAACGGTATAGGGTTTCCTGCCTAGGCAGGTGGTTGGACTAGAAGACCTCTAAGGTCCCTTCCAACTCTGCTATTGTATTGTATTGTATTTCTAACCAGTAAATCAAATATGTTTATTATGGTCTTTGACCAGCTTTTACAATTAGAGAAAAATGAGAAATAGTTTAATTCAATCAATGTCTATACTATTTCAGATGATTGCGGAGATCACATTTGGACATTATAAAAAGGACACTGTAGTGAAAAAATATGGTCATTCTGGATATTTGAAGGACAATTTTTCCTTCAATGATCCATGGAACAATTAAGATCTGGATAGTCCTTTTTTTTCCCCTTCCTCTGGAGAAATCCGGAGAAAATTGCCTATCCAATTTCTCTATCCACAAATTTGGAAGGACGTTTTGAAAAGGCCATTAGTACTTTGCGTCTGTCTTAGCACTCCTCCTGCTATTTCATTGTGGCTCAATTTCTTCATCATCTTCCGCCAAATGTATAAATCTCATTTAATAAAATGTTTTTCTTTTTTAAAAAAAATATTAATACTATATATTTTGACAGGGGATTTTCCCCCTCCAATTTCCTTTTCTTTTCTTTTTTACGAAAGACATAATATTCTCGTAATGTTCTCCATATGCTTAGATTGTTTCATTATATCTTCTTGAAATAAAATACTCATTTTGGGTTCACTGGTAGCATCAAATGATGACAAGGCATATTTTATTGCTTAATTAATCCACACCTTGGGTGTACTGACAGGCAGTAGGCTGCAAACTGACATCCCAACTACTGGTCTGTGCATATTAATAGAGTCCTAAAACAGACTTTAGAGTGCTTTAATGATCTTGATACTTGATACTATTACAATGGAGCTATTACACTGAACAATTTATTTTATATTACTGACTCAATATCTTTGCTTCCAAGGTAATACAAAGCTATTCAACTTTAGAAGCAATGGCCATTTTAATAAGACGGACAGGTTCAAATCTGTTTTGCCATTTCTTCACATCCTTCCAGGACTTTTTTTTTCTATGTTTGATTACTGGATGATATCCATTTTCATTTTTTTTTAAAATGATACACAGTAATTCATTAAGCTTCTGTCAGGCCTAGGTCCAAAGATTTTCCTTCCACTGTTAAACAACACTAAAATCTCCAACATTTGACGGTTTGGATTTCAATTTCCATCATCATCATTATCCTTTCATCTAAATATAGATAGATAGATAGATAGATAGATAGATAGATAGATAGATAGATAGATAGATAGATAGATAGATAGATAGATAGATAGATAGACAGGTGGGTGGGTGGGTGGGTGGGTGGATGGATGGATGGATGGATGGATGGATGGATGGATGGATGGATGGATAGATAGATAGATAGATAGGAGATCTGTCTTGCTATCTCTGTCTGTCTGTCTATCTATCTATCTTTCTCTCTTTCTATCATCTATCTATCTATCATCTATCTATCCATCCATCCATCCATCCATCCATCTATCTATTTCTCTCTCTCTCTATCTATCTATCATCTATCTATTCTCTACTTCTAAGCCTCTCTTCCTCCATCTCTATTTCAATATGTCTGTCTGTCTGTCTGTCTGTCTGTCTGTCTGTCTGTCTCTCTCTCTCTCTCTCTCTCTCTCTCTCTCTCTCTGCCTACATTTGACAGGTGAATAGAATAATTAGGCAAATATGAACATTGGGGCTGTATAGTTGGGAAAATAGAATTAAAGGAATAGAGAAAGCTGAACAGATAAGGATAAATTTTGAAATTAATAGAAAAATTATGTTGGCTAGCCTTGATTTCCCTATATATTGTTTAAGAAAGAAGCTTATATCAAGCACCCATCAAACAGAAATAATTTGTTTTGCCATTGTTTTTCCTGGAATCCATCAGATTCAAAAAACACACACACACACACACAAACACACAAACACACACACACACACACACACACACAGAGTATATTCCTTCAAATCAGTATAGTTCTTTTCTGGCAACAACAATAAAAATGAAAAAAAAAAGTAACCTTTTCAGGCTTCCTTGGTCTGAAAATGTCTCAATTTGTGATAGCTGTAGAGCAACTTTGATTCATCCCTTCTATCTCACTTATCCATCCATTTTCATATTAAAATTTCATATAATATGCTATAAAACGTGAGACTGTGAAAAGTATAAATTTTTCATTATTGCCTTCGTGTTGCCTTTGGAGAAAGATAAATATTGGAAGGTAGAAAATTATTTCTGAACTGGTATGTCTGTATTATAATTTTTAAAGTAAGCCACAATTTTACAACCGTGTTCAGATAAATCCTGGAAGAAAACATTTTTAGACTGAATTACTGACATTATTTTAATTATGCTTCCGTGATTTGCATCTTGCTTTTTTTATATATATAAAAAAATATTCAGTAAGCCCACTTTTAATTAAGTGGTTATTGCTTGCAGTCAGTTTCATTAGAGATGATTTTATAATAGATCTTAAACTCTAAAATGAAAATAAGTTGTTCAGAGAAAGTGACGATGTTCTTGAAATTAACATTCTCTTGGATTATCTATGTTTGCCTGTTTAATTTATTTGTTTTCGATGGAGATAATACTTGGTGTTTAAAGCAGATTTGAGCAGGGATAGGCTGCTAGGGCTTCGCCCGGATTCAGGAGAACCCATAGCTAATGTTATGGCCAGTTCAGAGAACCTCCAAATCCCACCCCTGGCTGGCCCCGCCCACCCCTTCCCTCCCAGGAGTCTCCATTCAGCCTGTTTTGGATGTGAGGCAGTGGTGGGTTTCAAAAATTTTTGGAACCTCTTCTGTAGGTGTGGCCTGCTTTCCGGGTCCACTGGTGGAACCTCTTCTAACCAGTTCGGTAGATTTGACGAACCGGTTCTACTGAATAGGTGTGAACAGGTAGGAACCCACCTCTGATGTGAGGTGAGTGCAGGGCCCACACGGTGGCTCGGAGAGGGGGAAAATGGGCCTCCAGGAAATTCCAGGAAGCTGGAAATGGGCCAGTTTCTGGCCTCCGGAACCCAGGGGAGGAAATTTTCATCCTCCCAGAGGCTCAAAGAAAGCCTCTGGAGCCTGGGAAAGGTGAAAATGCCCCCCTCCAATCGTATTGCAGGAGGACAACTAGGCCATGCCCACCATGGCCACACCTACTCAGCAACCGGGAAGAGAACCCATTGCTGAAATTTTTAAAGCCCACACCTGGATTTGAGTGATAGGCAACATTCTGTATAAACAGTAGAGGTTTCCTAGCAGAAATAGTAAGGATGGAAACTACAGGTAGTCTTAGAGTTACAACCACAACTGAGCTCAAAATTTTGGTTGCTGAGCTACAGGTACAAGTTCCCTCACTCATATCTGCTAGTCATTCCCAAATCTAGGGGGTGATGCTCATCTCCGTTTCAAAGCCAAAGAGCCGGTGCTGTCTGAAGATGTCTCTGTGGTCATGTGGTCGGCATAACTCAATGCTGAAGGTGCATGGAATGCTGTTACCTTCCCACCAAAGGTGGTTCCTATTTTTCTACTTGCATTTTTACATGCTTTCGAACTGCGAGGTTGACAGAAGCTGGGACAAGTAACAGGAGCTCACTCAGTTGCGTGGCACTAGGGATTCGAACCACGGAACTGCCAATCTTTCTGATTGACCAGCTCAGCATCTTAGCCACTGAGCCACTGCGTCCCTAGTTGCTAAGCTAGACAATTGTTAAGTGAATTTTGTTTCATTTTACAGCCATAGTTCAAGGGGAGAGGGGGAAAAAACGTTGCATACAGGTTGTCCTTGACTTACAACAGTTCCCTTAGAGACCATTCCCTAACCTTGCTTTCAGAAGTCGTGGGAGCTTCATCACTGGAAGCTTTCAGGAAGAGACTGGACTGCCATCTGTCAAAAATGGTGTAGGGTCTCCTGCTTGGGTGGGAGTAGGACTAGATGACCTACAAGGTACCCTCCATCTCTGTTAATCTATCTATCTATCTATCTGTCTGTCTGTCTGTCTGTCTGTCTGTCTGTCTGTCTATCTATCTATCTATCTATCTATCTATCTATCTATCTATCTATCTATCTATCTATCTATCTATCTATCTATCCATCCATCCATCCATCCATCCATCCATCCATCCATCCATCCATCTATCTATCTATCATTCAAAGTCATGATGGCACAGAAAAAAGTGACTGATGACCAGATCTCACACTTATGACCGTTTCGCCATCCCCATGGTCGTATGATTTACATTTGGATGCTTGACAACCAACTCACATTTATGACGGCCGCAGTGTCTTAGTTTCATGTGATGCTTTTTTGCGACTTTCTAACAAGCGAAGTCAGAAGTCGGGAGGCCAGAGCCCTTTAACAATCGTATCACTATTTAAACCATTGCAGTGCTTCACTGAGCAAAGGTGGCAAGGGAAGCCATTCAATGGAGGAAAACCCGCTTAACAAATGTCTCACTTAACCACATAAATTTTGGTCTCAATTGTGGTTGTAACTCAAGGACTAGCAATAGCAATCAATAGCAATAGTTAGACTTATATACCGCTTCATAGGGCTTTCAGCCCTCTCTAAGCGGTTTACAGAGTCAGCATATCGCCCCCACAGTCCGGGTCCTCATTTTACCCACCTCGGAAGGATGGAAGGCTGAGTCAACCTTGAGCCTGGTGAGATTTGAACAGCCGAACTGCTGAACTGCAGTCAGCTGAAGTAGCCTGCAGTGCTGCATTTAACCACTGCGCCACCTCGGCTCTTACCTATGCATACCATCTCAGATATTAAGATCTGGCCATCAACTCAAAAGGACAATGTGCAAAAGACAGAATTTAACGAGTGATCCTTAATAACTTTACTTGGTTACTACACAGTGCTGGAAACAGCACTGGAGAAAGAATTTTTATTATATTTTTATTCTCTCACATACCATTTTAAGTATGCATTCACATAATTGTTATTCTTCTTTACATTTATTTTCTTATACATTTATTATTTCATTTAATAAGCAATAACATACAATTTGGGTTGCTTTATTTACCATCCCTTCCTCCTTGTTTTCCCTCTCTTTTCTCCCTCCCTCTCTTCTCTACTTCCTTCCTTCCTCCTCTCCTCCTCTCTTCTTCCGAGGTGGCGCAGTGGTTAAATGCAGCACTGCAGGCTACTTCAGCTGACTGTAGTTCTGCAGTTCAGCTGTTCAAATCTCACCGGCTCAGGGTTGACTCAGCCTTCCATCCTTCCGAGGTGGGTAAAATGAGGACTCGGATTGTTGTTGGGGGCAATATGCTGACTCTGTAAACCGCTTAGAGAGGGCTGAAAGCCCAAGAAGCGGTATATAAGTCTAACTGCTATTAACTGCTATTCCCTTACTTTTCTCCTACTCTTCCTCTTCCCCTTCATTCCCCTCTCTCCTTCTCTTTCTCCCCCTTCCATCCTCCTCACTGGATAACTTCTTATGCTCTGTCTAGTCCTTATAATCTTTCGTGAGATAAGACCTAAGGGAAATCAGAATTCCGGCAGATCTTTCCACTAGCAAAAACAGCAGGAATTTGATGGCTCCAGATTGGCTCTCTTCCTGCCAACAAGGAAGCAACTAAGCAAGCCACAAATTCTCCATTTGTGGTTTATTCACAATGTTCCTCCTTGTTAGGAGGAAAAAATAAGGCCGAGTTCTCAGCTTGCGTATCACATTAGAAAAAAGTCTTCCCCTGCTTTGATCTAATTTGATTCATGGTAAGGAAAAATGTTTCAGATGGTGTGCATGACAAAACCCAAGACAGATAGATGTAGACAAGAGGAGAAGCATCATTATCCATGTTCGCTCCACATCTACCCCAAAGACACCACATGTTATTGACAGGAAGAAGAAGTAGGATTTCCTTCAGCTGTTCTTTCGGGTGGCCCAGTGGAAATGCAACTCCAGCTTTCAAAAGTCTGTCCATTAGTCTGTTTTAAACATTTTTTAATATGTTACGGGAAAACAAATACATTTCTTTATAGTCATGTTCATTTTGCTATTGGTGTCGGCTTTTTTCAGGGGTGAAATCCTCCCGGTTCGCCTTGGTTTGGCCGAACCGGTAGGACTGATAAACCTTGATTCTGCAAACCGGTGCTAAAAAAAGATTCCGAGGATCGTGCAGATCAGCTGTGAGCCGTGCGATCATCAGAAGCTTTTTTTCCCCTTAACTTTTTAAAGCATTTTTATCCTGCCGGTTCAGGTAAAGAGGCAGGGGAAAAAAATGCGTTAAAAAATGGGGAAAAAAAGTTGGCCATGCCCATCCAGTGACATGACCCCCTGAGGCCACGCCCACAGAACCAGTTTGGGGGGGGGGGATTTAGATTTCACCACTGGCTTCTTTCCCCCAAAGGTTGAATGGAAGGAAAGGTTTCTATGAGTGAAAGGTTGGAATATGAAGGTTTTGAATAAATATGCTAATATGGGAATAGATAATGGGATGCTAGAAAGAAGCCACTGAGACCCATTGAACATCTGGTCCTATTTATAGATCTTTTCTGTGCAGCCAAAGGATCCATTGTGAAGGTCAAGTAAGAAACGTTGAACATTTCAGATAAAATGCATTCTTGAATGGCTCGGCACTTCCTACCCTTCCAAGATGAAGTTAGCAGTGGAAAAGTACTTACTACAGGTAACCATAGGACATAGAATAATAGATGTCTATGGAGATTCTCAATCATCCAGGTCATGGTTGTCCCAAAGATGTATTTTTCAAGAGACAACTTGACTTTCTGGTTTTTCTTTGAAGATGTTTCGCTTCTCATCCAAGAAGCTTCTTCAGCTCTGACTGGTTTCCCGACCATCCAGCTCTCAGCAGAAGAAGCTTCTTGGATCCGTTTCACCCTGCCTGCCGTAATGTTTCCTGCATGAAAACACCTCTAAAGGCATTATGGGCCACGGTGGCGCAGTGGATAAAGCACAGTACTGCAGGCTACTTCTGCTGCTTGCCGGCTGCCAGAAATTTGGCAGTTCAAATCTCACCAGGCTCAAAGTTGACTCAGCCTTCCATCCTTCCGAGGTGGGTAAAATGAGGTCCCAGATTGTTGGGGAAAATATGCTGACTCTGTAAACCGCTTAGAGAGGACTGTAAAGCGGTATATAAATCTAAGTGCTATTGTTGTTACAATGGACTTTGCAGTTGTTTTTTTTTTTCTATTTAAAAGAAAAGGCAAGAATGAATAGTTGGAGTGGTGGGGGAGATTTTAGAAAAACAGTTTGCCTTTTCGTTCACCCTCATACAGTACAACTTTATTATTTTTTACTTCGAAGTTAATGCAAAGCTTCATTGGGCCAACTTTCCACTTGGATTCATCCTATTTCCTTCAGGAAAATTAGATAGGTCAAGGAGCCGAGATGGCGCAGTGGTTAGGGTGCAGTACTGCAGGCCACTTCAGCTGACTGTTATCTGCAGTTCGGCGGTTCAAATCTCCCCGGCTCAAGGTTGACTCAGCCTTCCATCCTTCCGAGGTGGGTGAAATGAGGACCCAGACTATGGGGGCAATATGCTGACTCTGTAAACCGCTTAGAGAGGGCTGAAAGCCCTATGAAGTGGTATATAAGTCTAACTGCTATGCTATTAAGAGGGCCAAATCTTTTTAAAAATATTAGATGACTTAATGAAGTCCAACATTGCATTTTGATAGGGGAGGGGAGTTCCTTCTGTTTGTTTATCATTCTTACATTGGGCGTCTTTACAGGGAAATCAAATCCGATCTGCAACTGTATTTCGGGGGCAGGAAATCTGGAATCCTTTAGAAATTTGAAAATTTGGCTCAGTGGTTTAGAAGAAGGGGATGGACAACCATTTGTCCGGAATGGTGTAGGGTCTCCTGCTTGAGCAGGGGGTTGGACTAGTAGACCTCCAAGGTCCCTTCCAACTCTGTTATCCTGTTATTCCGACTGCCACAAAGATGCTCTCAATCTAGGTAGGAGCTGCAGAAGAGGAGAATGGGTCAGCGTCCCCTGCAGGGAATTCAAGATGGAAAGACGGAAGGACCCTGGCACTGGCATCAATGCACAGGATCAGCCAAGGGACTCCAAGGGTCACCACAGAGCCGGGCTCATGGGCACATGGACCCAGCTGGCTTTGTAGGCCCTTCAGCCTGGAAACACGTATCTAGCTCTTGGGCAGCACACGACAGGCCTGCGTGCCAAGCACAGAGTAAGTTTCATACCCAAAATCAAATTCGCGTTGCCCTCTGCTATTGGCTGCAATGTTTTTGGCTGATGGAAGTTGAAATCCACAGTCTCGTAAAAGAAGCAGGTTTTTTATTCTTTCTATTTGAGAAGCTGAGGGGTGTAGTCATTCCCACGTGCCGTTTCAATTGACAAAATGTGGATACCTAAATGGAACATAGGAGCTAAATTTTGCCCTCCTTTCCTTTCTTCTCCCCTCCCCTTCTCTCCTTTCCTTCTCCTGCCCTTCCTCTCCTCTCCTTTCTTCTCTCCTCCCCTTCCCTCCTCTCTTCTCCCTTCCTGTCCTTTCTGAGTACTTGAGAGATCGCCTTCTGCCGATTACTTCCCTAAATCGACCAATTAGATCGCACAGACTGGGCCTCCTCCGAATCCCATCTGCCAGTCAATGCCGACTGGCGACCACACGGAGGAGAGCCTTTTCTGTTGCTGCTCCGACCCTGTGGAACGAGCTCCCCATGGAGATCCGTACCCTCACCACTATCCAGACCTTCCGCGCAGCCCTCAAGATCTGGCTCTCCCAGCAGGCCTGGGGATAGGCTTCCAATTCACCCGCCCGAGTGTTTGATTGTTGAATGAAAGTTGTGTTTTACTATCTTTTCTTTGTTCACATATTGTTTTGTTTTTGACCTTGCACCCCCCCCCCCTGTGGTTGTAAGCCGCCCTGAGTCCCCTCAGGGAAAAGGACGGCATATAAATCCCAATAAACCTAAACCTAAACCTTTCCTTCTCCTGTCCTTCCTCTCCTCTCCTTTCTTCTCCCCTCCCCTCCTCTCCTTTCTTCTCTCCTCCCCTTCCCTCCTCTCTTCTCCCCTCCCCTCCTTTCCTTCTCCTGCCCTTCCTCTTCTCTCTTTTCTTCTCCCCTCCCCTCCTCTCCTTCTTCTCTCCTCCTCTTCCCTCCTCTCTTCTCCCCTCCTCTCCTTTCCTTCTCCTGCCCTTCCTCTCCTTTCTTCTCCCCTCCCCTCCCCTCCTTTCATCTCCTGCCCTTCCTTTCCTCTCCTCTCTGTCTCACCCAATCCCATATTATTTTCCCATGGTTATTGGATTTTTTTTTAGCATAGATAAACCACATATTGCATAGAGATAAAAGCGAAAACATCACTAAATCCTTTCTTTCTTTCTTTCTTTCTTTCTTTCTTTCTTTCTTTCTTTTTCTTTCTGGTATTTCCCTCCCTCCCCTTCAGTTCACCTTTTGCAGGTGCTGGTTTTAAATGTGTCTGTTATAATCTAGAATTTTCAAAAGGGCAGGCAAGTAAGCAAGGAACTGTCAGACTGCTGGTGTCTTAAAACCTGATCCTGGATTCCTTTTTGAGTTCAACTCTCTGCTTTTTTTTTTTCAAGTACAGAGAAATCTGTGAGACCTCTTGAAGCCCGAGAGTACAACCTCATGTTGTCTCTTAATAATATTGCCAGGCTTTATCTCTTGGGATAGAAGACTGACACGAGGGTTGTTTTTATGTGCTCTGAATTAGAAGTGTTCCTGAGGGCTAGTTCACAGATGCTTGTATATCTCTTCATTATGGTCTAGACCTCTGCAGATATCCATTATAAACATGGGTTAAAGCTAATAACACAAAGATTCATTCTCCAGCACAAAAACAAAATACCATTCGCCCATCAACGCTCCAAAGCTGCAACGTGGAATACAAATTCACAAATAGTTTTCAAGCAATTTGATAGCAATGGCAATAGCACTTAGACTTACACACTGCTTCATAATGCTTTACAACCCTCTCTAAGTGGTTTACAGAGTCATCCTCTTGCCCCCAACCATCTGGCTCCTCATTTTACCCACCTTGGAAGGACAGAAGGCTGAGCTAACCTTGAGTTGGTCAGGATCGAACTCCTGATAGTGGGCAGAATTAGCCTGTAACAGTGTATTCTAACCACTATGAGTGAATGAATGAATGAATGAATGAATGAATGAATGAAGGAAGGAAGGAAGGAAGGAAGGAAGGAAGGAAGGAAGGAAGATAGCAATAGCAATTAGACTCATATACCACTTCACAGTGCTTTACAGCCCTCTCTATGGAGTTTACAGAGTCAGCCTATTGCCCCCACCCCAACCATCTGGGTCCTCATTTTACTGATCTTGGAAGGACAGAAGGCTGAGACAACCTTAAGCCTGGTGAGATTCGATCTGCCAAACTGCTGGTCACCAGTGATCAGCAGAAGTAGCCTGCAGTACTGCACTCTAACCACTGTGCCATCACGGCTCTATCCATCTTATCAAGTTGTGTCTTAACGACATCCATGATGCTTTAATCTAGTCTCCTATAATTTACAGCACCTGTCCTGCCACTTTTCTAGATTTGGGAGTAGGATAAAAATTGCAGTATTCAGCCGGGAGTGGTAAAAGTAAAAACACAATTGAGTGAAGAATGACTCTTGATGATTGTATCAGCACAATTTTCTTAGAGGTATTATGGAAGGATTCTGGTAGCATCTGATCCAGGATTTGTTGTGACTGTTGTTTCCTAGAAGAATCAATCACTTTGAAATTTCTGAGTTGTACTTACTCAAATATTAACCATGGCTGGTTGTGCCTGGCATCCAAAATCAGCCAAGATGAGGAAGCCGTTTTAGAGATTCACAATAACGTTCTCTCTTTGATGATGGAGAACCAGAGGAATGCAGAAATGGTCGACCACAGTTCTACAACTTCAGATATGAAAGACAATATTTCCACAGGTGGGATTCACATAATTTAACAACCGGTACACCCAGAATTGAAAATATGAGTGCATGCATGCTTGCTTCAATCATGTGTGTGCCTTATGCACATGTGTGTTGCATCAAAAACACGTTGCTTGTATAAGATGGAATAGCTTCGCTCATGTGCGTGCCTTGCACACATGTATGCTGCACAATGGTGGGATTCAAATAATTTAACAACCGGTTCTCTGCCCTGATGACCAGCTGGGGAGGCGTGGCTCGGTGGTCATGTGACCGTGTGATCGTGGCCAACTCAACATTACTCAGGTCGATGGGCTGTTAGCTGTTACAATGTAATCAGGGTTAACGGGAGAGGCAGGTTCTGTAAGCAGGGCAATAATGATGAGGCTAGAAACAACCCCAGAATGTTTCCTTCCTGCCTTCCTTACAAGATTAGCCCTGTAAAGTGGAAAAAAACAAAAGGAGATTTCTTCCAACAACTGGTTCTCCCAACTGCTTAGAAAGTTAACAACCGGTTCTCCCGAATAGGTGGGAACTGCCTGGATCCCACCACTGATGCTGCATAAAAAACATGGTTTGTCAGGGTTCCAAATAGCATCCAAAAGTAAATCAGAGTCCAAGGCAAAGCATTCCTCAAAGTTACAATTTATTAAGAGAGCCACGTTGGCACATCTGGGAAAACCTGAATCTGAAAGCTTCCTGGTTTTACCCATCTAGTTGAAAGTTCAAGATCTTGCCTCCACACCCACAAGTCTATCACATGTTCCAATCTCCCAGCACCATGCTGGCAGTTCCACCCATCCAGTTCCAGTCAGGTGCAGAGGTGCAGAGACATAGGATGACCTTGGCTTTCTAGAAGGGAATTTTGTTATGGCTACATCACATCTCACTCCTAAAATCCCCCTTCCCATTTTCCTACAATAGAAAATGCATAGCAGAATAATATAAAGATCTGAAAGAAAAGATGGCTGCACCCCTGGCACAGTGATTGTATAAGACAAGATAGCTTCGCTGTCACATACGCCTTGCACACACGCACGCTACATAAAAAACACGGTGACTGTATAAAATGAGATAGCGGCAGGGCAGGTGGCCTGGCCCAGCCACTGGCTGTAACTACCGGTTCACCTGAACCAGTCCGAAATGGCTGAATCCCACCCCTGAATATCTCCATTATTTTGCGATAATTCATGCAAAAGCAAACCTACTAGCAATGATGATGTTACCTAGTTCAGGTAATGAAACATCTGCAAAAAATCAAGCAAGCTCAGAGAAAAACCAAGGACCCCCCCCCTCCACAAACCTACATGCAATTATAACCAATGGTCTGAGAGGTAATTTAGAAATTTGCAGCAATACTTTTCAGACTTCGAGCCGTCAAGATGCAAGTAACTAACTATCATCAGGCGAGTACATCAATGTACAAGACAAGTTGATTATCCTTGCAAGAGTTTCCATCGAAAGAGGCACAGCTATCTCTGCTTGTGTTAGATCGCTTATTATTATTATTATTATTTTTAAATGCAGGCGGTATAAATATCCCTCATTAGTGCAACACAGCCCGATCTGTGAATATTGAATATCGCCAAGTTGAAAATATTATAAATGCTAACTAACCATTTCCAAAGATCAAAGCAATCAACTTGAATAATTTATTTACATGTAATGTTGTGGGGGTGGGGGGGAGAACTTTCAAGAGTTTTCATTTCCATATGTCTTGGGTTTAGATAATTGCCCCTCTGGAGGATTATACCACACAACTCTCTCTCTCTCTCTCTTGTCTTGACCTATTTTTTCCTCCACCCAGGGGTGACGATTCTTCTGACCTTTTAGTTTACTTCAGCATTTCCACTTCTCCACGCATCTTCAATCACAGAAAGATCTTTTCCATCCACCCGCAGCTATTTTAAGGACTATCGGCAAAGTCTGATCATCGTTATCTGTTTGATATTTTTTTTCTGTTTTAAATTAATGATGCATTGCTCAGTGGGAAGCCTTTGGAACCGCGAAAAAGCTACCCTTGTAAAAGCACCAAGGCTCAGCCCAAGAAGTCGTATTTGTTTTTATCCCGTTGGCTGCTGGATTTCCTTTGATTGGATCCACATAATGTAGGGGCTCAACGGTAAAGAAGATGGATTTGTGGGCCTGAAAAGCTGGCAATCCAGGTTCAAGACCCGAGCACTACAGGATGGGGTGAGCTCCTGTTCTCACCTCAGTTCCTGCCCACCTAGTAGTTCAAAAGCATGCAAATAGAATAGAATAGAATAGAATAGAATAGAATTCTTTATTGGCCAAGTGTGATTGGACACACAAGGAATTTGTCTTTGCAAGTAGATAAATAGGTACTACTTCCATGGGAAGGTCATAGAGCCGAGGTGGCGCAGTGGTTAGAGTGCAGTACTGCAGCCACTTCAGCTGACTGCTAAGCTGCAGTTCGGCGGTTCAAATCTCACCAGCTCAGGGTTGACTCAGCCTTCCATCCTTCCGAGGTGGGTAAAATGAGGACCCAGACTGTGGGGGCAATATGCTGACTCTGTAAACCACTTAGAGAGGGCTGAAAGCCCTATGAAGCGGTATATAAGTCTAACTGCTATTGCTATTGCTATTGCTATAGCATTCTCTGTGCATTTGACCCCACAACCATGGAAAATGTCTTCAGACAATGCTGGCTTTGTCAGCCAAGAAACAGAGGTGAGCATCGAGCCCGAAAAGTCACACATGATTGGACAGGGGAAAGCTTTACCTTTTTAATCCACATAATAATGGACCTATAAGTAATCCTTGACGTACAACCAGAATTGGGCCCCAGATTTCTGTTGCTAAGCAAGACAATTGTTAAGTGAATTTTGATCCGTTTTATGACCTTTCTGGCCACTGTTGTTAACTGAACCATTGCAGTGGTTAAGTTAGGCAACCTGACGTCTCCGTTGACTTTGCTTTTCAGAAGGTGTGTGGATTTAAAATACAATACAAATATATACAGGAGGTCCTTGAGTTAGGGCCACAATTTCTACTGCTGAGCAAGGTGGTTGTTAAGAGAGCCGTGCCTGATTTTGCAACCTTGTTGATAAGCAAATGGCTGCTACCATTAAGTGAATCACAGGGTCATTAATGAGCAGAACGGAGCCCAACATTTCTGTGGCTAAGCGAGACATTTGTTGAGTGAGTTTTGCCCCTTTTTACAAACTTTCTTGCCACCGTTGTTAAGTGAATCACTGCAGTTTGTGAAGCAAGTAACATGGTTGTTAGTGAACCTGGCTTCCCCATTGGCTCTGCTTGTCAGGCAGGATCTGAAAAGAGTATCCTATGACCCCGGGACACTGCAACCGTCATAAATACGAGTCAGTTGCCAAGCATCCAATTTTGATCACATGACCACGGGGATGCTGCAATATTCATAAGCGTGAAAAACGGCCAACAATCACTTTTTGTTCACAAGATAGGAGTGTCAGGCCTGCAGCCATCTTTTCTTTTGGATCTTTGGCATGCCACACTTTCTATTATTCTGCTATGCATTTTCTATTGTGGGGAAATGGGAGGGGGAATTGCAAGGAGTTAGATGCTATGTAGCCATAACAACATTCTTTCTACAAAGCCAAGGTCATCCTTTGTCTCTGCACCTCTGTACCTGACCGGAACTGGATGGCTGGAACTGCCAGCATGGCAGTGGGAGATTGAACCATGTGATGAACTTGTGGGTGTGGGGGGCAAGATCTTGAACTTTCAACTGGGTGGGGAAAATCGGGAAGCTTTCAGATTCAGCTTTTTCCCAGCTGTTCCAACAGGGCTCTCTTAATAAATTGGAACTTTGAGCAATACTTTGCCTTGGACTCTGATTTATTTCTGGATGCTATTTGGAACCCTGACAATGAGTGTATTTTGGGGAGGAAAGGCAGCAAACTAGACTCCTTTCATAGAAGATTAAAATAATAAATAAGTAACTGCAGCCTGTGTTTTTTTAATGACTTCTCTACTTCTGTTGTTCCTCTCTGGGCATATAGTTTTCTCATCTTTCTCCCCTTTTCCTCTTTCTTGTTATATTTGATCTCCTCCTAAAAGGCACTCATTCGAAGCATGCACCAAATCAAAACTCCGAGATAGCGTTATAAGCATAATATCTGTAAATTATTTAAATTTCTTATCATCAATTTTAATTTCGTACTGAGCCCCTCGCTAATCTGACACGAAGTTAAGCACGCTTTTGCAAGATCTCCCCATCTTTGTGAGTTTTAAAGCAGGGCAGGCTGGCAACATAATCTTCTCAACTTCCAGCTTCTTAATTCCACTGTGAAATAAATTTAATACTGGAGGAGATTTAAAGCACTTACATTTTCCGAACGCGAAAAGCGCTAATAAATTCATCTAGAAAGCTGCTTTTGCATGGTTAAATGGTAATACAGTAGAGAAACTAGATTTGAGTTTCCTGTGAGAATTTTTTTTTTCCTCCAGGGAACATAATTTCTGCTATAATAAGTTTCGGGTTTTCTCTTGATGTGGAGACAGCCTCCAGTGTTGGATATCTGAAATGTTCAGTTTTCTCGAGACTGAACAAGGATTATTATTTTTTTAAAAAGTCAACTCTTGTATAATTATCTCTGTGTTACCAATAAAAACAATCTGATTCACAGATTTCCCCCTTAACTGTCCACTAAAGGACATAACTAGACAAAGGTCTTAGCAATGTCACGAAAGAAACCCAAAGTTTCACCTCTGGCACAACAATAAAATTAATAAGAGCAGGGTCATAAACAGAGTCAAGGCCAACCACTTTCTTAATTGTTCCTTATTATTTTCTTACCATGGATGTTTTAATGCTGCATAGGGTTTTTATTATTATTATTTTGCATTTTTTTAAAATTGTTGATAACCTCTAGAAGCCCTGGCAGATTATGGCAGTATAAACATTAATTAATGCCAAGAGTTTAGCAACCAGAAAACAGCGAGGAACTTACTTTAGCAGGAACGGAATAAAACAAGATTCCTAACATGGACTGTTCCATAAAGTTCACATTTAGAGTACCATGAAATTCATCAGCCCGGCTTTAGCTGACAGCCCTTAGTTGCTCTCCCTGAAAGGAAACTCAAGTAATTATTTATGGGAAAGTTGGACCATAAGGAAGGCTGAGTGCCAAAGAATGGAGCCCTTTGAACTATGGTGCTGGCGAAGACTCCTGCAAGTCCCTTGAACTGCAAGGCAATCCAACTGGTCAGTCCTAGAGGAGATCAACCCTGACTGCTCTTTAGAAGGCCAGATCCTGAAGAGGAAACTCAAAGACTTTGGCCACCTAATGAGAAGGAAGGACTCACTGGAGAAGAGCCTAATGCGGGGAAAGATTGAGGGCAAAAGCAGAAGGGGACGACAGAGAATGAGGTGGCTGGATGGAGTCACCGAAGCAGGAGGCGTGAGCTTAAATGGACTCCAGGGGATGGTAGAGGACAGGAAGGCCTGGAGGAACGTTGTCAATGGAGTCACGGTGGGTCAGACACAACTTCAACAACAATAGGAAGATATTTCAAAGAAAGGAATCAGATACATTGATGAGTTTGTTGCAAGGATTCCATCACTATGTGCTTCTTGGTTCCCTACTGAAAACTTTATTTCATCCTTGGTGATCCTGTGTCAAGGTTCCAACTGACAAACCCAACCAACTGTTGAGACGATCCAATCTCTTAATGAAAAACTTTATTGAGTACATCATTTCAGCACAGAATTAAAGCAAAACCAGCTCTGACTGCCTGACAAGCAAAGCCAATGGGGAAGCCAGATCTACATAACAACTGTGTTACTAGTTTCACAACTGCAGTGATTTTAACAACAGTGGCAAAGGTGATAAAAAGGGGCACAACTCACTTAAATATTTCACTTAGCAACAGAATTGTTGGGGTTCATTCTGCTCATTAATGACCCTGTGATTCACTTAATGACGCAGCCATTCGCTTAACAACCATGGCAACAAAGTTGCAAAATCAGGCATGGCTCTCTTAACAACCGCCTTGCCTAGCAGCAGAAATACTGGTCCCAATTGTGGCCATAACTCCAGGAAGACCTGTATATATTTGCACTGCATTTTAAATCCACACATGTTTTAAGATATCAAATGGCACAGTAGCATTTCAGAAAGGGACAGGAAATTGTTTTGGTGGCTCAGTGGTTAGGGTGCAGTACTGCAGGCCACTTCAGCTGACTGTTATCTGCAGTTCAGCGGTTCAACTCTCACCGGCTCAAGGTTGACTCACCTTCCATCCTTCCGAGGTGGGTGAAATGAGGACCCAGACTGTGGGGGCGATATACTGACTCTGTAAACCGCTTAGAGAGGGCTGAAAGCCCTATGAAGTGGTATATAAGTCGAACTGCTATTGCTATTGCTATTACTATTGTTGGATCTTCAAATGCGATTGGATTGTGGTTTATCATTACTGGGAGCTAACATTAAAGCATAATTGGAATTCCACATCCAAGTTTCCTATCCCCAAATTAAGGGGATAAGAATAAAGGGGATGGATATAAGCATATTTTTTTTTGCTTCCAGAATGTGCTATTCCCTCAGCCTTCAGAAACAGCCACTCTTACCTTCTCCCAGCTTCTGCCAACCTAGCAGTTTAAAAGCATGTAAAAATGCAAGTAGAAAAATAGGAACCACCTTTGGTGGGAAGCGAACAGCGTTCCGTGCGCCTTTGGCATTGAGTCATGCCAGTCACATGACCACGGAGACGTCTTCGGACAGCGCTGACTCTTTGAGATGGAAGGATAAACTCTTCTTCCAACCACCGATCCCAAGTGCATCCCACGGTTTTGCATTTCGCCTTCTAAAACGACAGGTTGAAAGAATAGAACGGTCGCCAAAAAAAAAAAATGCCCACTTTTCCTGTAAAATCCCCTCGCCCTTCCCTCAATAGCCCGGGCACCGTTCCTAACCAACGGAGATAGATTTAAGAGAACCATTCTTCATCCATCAGGAAATAAAATCATAACAAGTGGTTTTAATTGCTAATGCACTTGCCTTAACAGGGCAATTGGAGGCAATTGTGTTATCAATAATTACTGAGATATGGTGAAGGAAGGGAGCGAAGCTTGGCTGTTCCGTCCAAATGGAGATGCAGTAATTGTCTGCTCTGTCCAATTGTAAAGTATAATGTTTTCTGAAGGTTGAGGTTTATGAGAGCAGTTCATTATGCCTGCCAAGCAGTGTTTTAGTCCGCTATTGTTTCTCTTCCAAGTGGATAGCAAGTGCAGGAGGCTGCAATTGGGCTCCAGGGAGCCCATCTCTACTACTTGGTTAACCTTGTGACATCCCGCTAAAAAGCACCAGCATCGTTTTTGGGACATACATAATACATGAACAACTCTGATTGTTTAGCATTGATCAGCACTTGAATAAATTGAGCCACTGTCATACAGCGGGGGAGACTGGGATTTGTTTTATTTTATTTCATTTTATTTCATTTTATTTTATTTAAATATTCCCCTTGTAGTGGATCAAGTGGCTTAGCGCTTTCTTCTGAAACAGAAAGTCAATTTAAATGGTGGCAACAGTTAAACATTCCCCTTACAAAAAAGGAGAAAAATGTTGGGGAGCCCGATTGTTTTGACGGTACGCAACATTCCATTTTCCTTCCTAGATGAGTCTGCCGGTATGGATTTGTTTTCAGACTTCTTGTCTTTGGCGTTGTCAGATATGTCTATCTTTGCATTTTTTTTCTCTCTCTCCTTGGCACTGAAACCCAGGCAGGCTCTCTAGGAAGATAATTGGATGGTGTGTCAACAGGCAAACCAATATAATTTGCCTGCTTTAGTGCTCGACAGGAGATAACGTTAAGAATTCCAGCCTTGACTCTAACCCCCCCCCCACACCAAAAAAAGGATGCATGCATGTATTGCGAGAGATGGATGGATGAATAGCATAGATGATAGATAAGATAGATAGATGATAGATAGATGGAGATAGATAGATGGAGATAGATAGATGGATGGATGGATGGATGGATGGATGGATGGATGGACGGACAGATAGACAGACAGATAGATGATAAATAGATGGAGATAGATAGATAGATAGATAGATAGATAGATAGATAGATAGATAGATAGATAGATAGATAGATAGATAGATAGATAGATAATGGATATGATTCATGGATGGATGAGTATGATGGATGGATGGATGGATGGATAGATGATAGATAGATAGATAGATAGATAGATAGATAGATAGATAGATAGATAGATAGATAGATAGATAGATAGATAGATAGATAATGGATAGATATGATGCACAGATGGATGGATAGATAATAGATGGATGGATATCATGGATGGATGGATATCATGGATGGATGGATGGATGGATGGATGGATGGATGGATGGATGGATAGATAGATAGATAGATAGATAATGGATTGATTCATAGATGGATGGATGGGTATGATGGATGGATGGATGGATGGATAGATGATAGATAGATAGATAGATAGATAGATAGATAGATAGATAGATAGATAGATAGATAATGGATAGATATGATGCACAGATGGATGGATAGATAATAGATGGATGGATATCATGGATGGATGGATATCATGGATGGATGGATGGATGGATGGATGGATGGATGGATGGATGGATGGACGGACGGATAGACAGATAGATAGATAATCGGTGAATGGATAATGGATGGATAATAGATGGTTGGATATGATGGATGGATGGATGGATGGATGGATGGATGGATGGATGGATGTGTAGGTAGGTAAGCAGGCAAGCAGGCAAGCAGGCAGGCAGGCAGGCAGGCAGGCACGCAGGCAGGCAGGCAGGCAGGCAGGCAGGCAGGCAGGCAGGCAGGCAGGCAGGCAGATAGATAAAACATGGAGGGATATGATGGAGGGCGGGAGGGATAAACAGACAGACAGATGCATACCTTCTTATATAAAGATACATTCAAAAAACAACTAAAATCCTAAATCTAAGTGTAATAAATAATATTACAATAAATAATTGAAGAAATGTCACACTGTTTCAAAATAGAATGACCATGATTGTGTTGTTTTAGGGTGGTTTTTCCCCCCAAAGAACTGTACTTTTGACCAATAGACAAAATTGTGTTTGAGGTAGGTTTACTGTGTTTGAGATAGGTTTACTGGATCAGGTGGGTGAAAAAGCGATATTTATAGAAGGTGAAGGTTTGTTTGTTGCTTGGGTTTTTTATGATTATCAGATCCTAGTTTGATGCCTCTCTGTTGAATAAAAAGGGTTGTTGTAAATCAGATATCCTGCCTTCTCAGCTGGGTTTCCAATTAAATTCCAATAGGAATTCTAAAGGAATTCCAATTAATT
The DNA here is from genome assembly GCF_009769535.1 of Thamnophis elegans. Taxonomy (NCBI): domain Eukaryota; kingdom Metazoa; phylum Chordata; class Lepidosauria; order Squamata; family Natricidae; genus Thamnophis; species Thamnophis elegans. The sequence goes on along the minus strand of NC_045552.1, from coordinate 51,514,730 downwards.
CCTCGGATGTTTATGCTTCCCACATTGTGGAAGAAGAAGCATGGGAAAGAGGTCGGAGAGGAAAATCTCTGGATAGTGGTGCATCAATTCCCAAAATGTATTTCAAGAAAATTGGGCTTCTGAGCTGCACGATACACTATTCCTTGAAGATTCTCTCCATCTCCCTCAAAAAGGAAAGGAAAGAAAAAAAGAAGAGAAAAGGAGGAAGTAAACTGGGTTTACTTCCTCCTTGAAGGATGAATTTAGCATCCTTGAAATACACGAACCAAGAGGGATATAATTTTGGCATTTCTTTGCACTGCATTAGGGACGTGGTGACTCAGTGGCTAAGACACTGCACTTGTCAATCAGAGGGTCGGCAGTTCAGCGGTTCGAATCCTTAGCGCCATGTAATGGAGTGAGTTCCCAGTACTTGTCCCAGTTTCTGCCAGCTTAGGAGTTCGAAAGTACGTAAAAGTGTGAGTAGAAAAATAGGAACCACCTTTGGTGGGAAGGTAACAGCGCTCCATGTGCCTTCAGCATTCAGTCATGCCAGCCACATGACCCTGGAGATGTCTTCAGACAGAACTGGCTCTTTGGCTTTGAAACAGAGATGAGCACTGCCCGCTAGAGTCGGGAACGACTAGCACATATGTGCGAGGGGAATCTTTACCTTTACCTTTACAGTTACTCTTGAATTTACTTGTTCTGTAATAATTGCCCAGAGGACTAAAATGAGGGGAGGCCTGCTTCTTATACAGATTTCCCTTCCTCAAGATGATAATTCAGCTTTTAGACCTTCCTTAATGTTCAGAGACAGTAGGCAACATTTGACTTTGAGAAAGGGTTTACCTACATAGATATTTTTTCCTTGGTACTGTTGGAAGAAATATCCATCTGGTTCAGTCCCAATCCGGGAGAAAGAGACTGGAAACATGGAGGCTGATTGGAAAGATGGTTTAATGATGAAGCAGAACCTCATGGGTGGTTCTGGTGCAGCTGACCATATGGAGTTGAAAGTCAGGGGTATTTATACCTTCTCTTGGGCTTTGCACTTGAGCTTCCTGTTCCTGTTCAAGAATATGTATTTTATTGGCTGTTATCAGACTCCCATGGGGCCATGTACCAATCCTAGGTATTTGTCTGAGCTACGTTTGGTTGAAGTTTGGTCTGCTGATGCAATGAAGGGACTCCGAGGTGGGTTGCCCCTGGTTTTATTACCGGTTAACAGTTCAATGTAAATTGTTCTTTTTCAGTGAACTGCGCACACATGTGCACTACTAAACAACATGCCGGCAACAGCAGCAGCAACTGGGGAACCAGTACGAGGACATGGCCAGCCTGGGTCACTGCCAGTTCTGCAACCCAGACCAAAATTCTACTACTGGTTAGGCCAAACCGGGAGCAACCCACCTCTGAAGTGACTTGTTGGGCAATTCATATTGTGGCTGAGGGCTAACCCTACCTTTGTTGGATCTCGGGTGAGGGTATTTGCCAATGAATAGAGCTACCTATCCGTTTATCTCTTAAGCGCTGGCAACTGCTGTGGGCTATTAAGAAAAGGTGGTGGGCTGGTTTCCGAGAGCATGTTTCTCCATTTCTCATCCAGGGAAATATAATATTCCGCCTTTTGAACATTTCTCAAAATACTTCATTCTTTTAGGAGAGGGGCGGATGCTAACCTTCTGCAGTATGAATGCCTTTCATTTCAAGTCCATGTTGCATAGTCCGAATAAGGAGGAGGAGGCTTATCAGAAACACAGAACAAAAAGTGTGTCCTTGATTTGTAGTTTATGCACTTGGATACCTCTTCCTTGTCATATGGAAAATGGTTCCCCAGATGCTAGCTACTCCTGCCAAAGTGCTTAAGGGTCTCCACTATTTATGGCTCTTCCTAAGAGGTAAAGGAACTTTAATTCATTCTGGAGTTAGTTGGGAAGTTTGCAACCTCGTTACAGGGGGTCCTCGACTTTCGACCAGTTCATTTAGTGATCGTTCAAAGTTACATCGGCACTGAAAAAAAACGTGACTTATGATGGTCGATCCCCATGGTCATGGGATAAAAATTCAGACGCTCAGCAACTGACTCATATTTATGACGCATCGCAGCGTTCTGGGATCAGAACATGATCCCCTTTTGCAACCGTCTGACAAGCACAAGTCAACAGGGAAGCCAGGTTCACTTAACAACGGTGTTACCAATTTAACAACTGCAGTGATTCGTTTAACAAAGGTGGCGAGAAAAGTCACACAATGAGACAAAATATCCCTTAACAAATGGCTTCCTTAGCAACAGAAACCTTGGGCTCAATTGTGAGCGTATGTCAAGGACTTCCTGTATTGTCTGTAACATCTTGGCTTTCATTTTCTTTACGCCAGAAGCCCGCCCCCCCCATTGCAGGAGATATGTTCAGGGGTGGGATTCAGCCAGTTTGGGCGAACCAGATGCTAATTATACATCTGGTTTGTCAAACTGATAGTTGCAAGGATTGGCTGGCCACGCCCACCATTTCCCTTCCCCTCTAAGGAATCTCCATGTGGCCCGTTTTGGATGCTAGGTAAGTGCCCGCGCGGAAGTTCTGGGTGGATGAAAAATGGGCCAACCAGAAGTTCTGGAAGTGTGGAAACAGGCCCATTTCCGGCCTCCAGATGGCCTCTGGAACCCGGGGGAGGCCATTATCATCCTCCCGGAGGCTCAAACAAAGCCTCCGGAGCCTCGGGAGGACAAAAATGTCCTCTCTCCCCCCCCACCATGGTGCAGGGCCCACCATGGCCACGGCCACCGAGCAACCAGGGGAGAGAACCGGTTGCTAAAAATTTTTGAATCCCACCCCTGGATATGTTCATTGTCTACTTTTTCCTCTCAAGCTGCATTCTCGGAGCTCCTGTTTAGAATTCTGATGCTTGGTCTTCTCTGTGGTTTGGCCATTGGCCAACTGGGTGATCCAGCTAGCCAAAACCAAGCGATTGGGAGGTGTGGAAAAACTTCAATACCATCCCTCATGTTGTAATTCCTAGCCTGAGCGAATATGCACGGTTTCGATATCCTGACTATAATTCTTGACTTTCTTCACAAACTTTTTTTTTTGTCTTTTTTTTTTCCTTTTGGGGAGGATACTGTTGATTATTAGTGTTCCAAATGGGCTTGGGAAAACGTTGTGACACATGATAATGGCAGCAATTTCTGCAATTCAGTCATTTTCAGTTGGTGATGAAAGGTTAAATTGTTTTCGACTCAGATGCTTCCAGAGTTTGCTTCACAGCCTGCTAAAAAGATTGCAGTCCTCTAAATATGCATTTCTTGTCCCCTGTGCTATTTTGTGCTTTGATGATTTTTTTTTTGGGGGGGGTGGTAGGTAAAGATGGAAGAGAGAGACAAATTGTCAGCCCAATAGCTTTAATTGTGTCCAATGTCGGTGGTCCCGAGCTTATTTTTTTTCTTCTGCTGTTTTTTCTCAAACAATGAACCACCTCTTTGCAGTTGAAAGGTGTCAGTGGCATTTTTCAGAAAAGGAACAAAGAACATTAGTTTTTTTTCCCGATTTAGCTTTCAATTTAAAATGTTCTCTATATATGACAGACTCCATGCACTGCAGACCGAAACAGCTTAATTATTATTATTATTTTTAATTTTTTGCTTATGGAACTTAGGGAGTTATAGTTCTTTGAGAGAAAGCATATTAAATTCTGAATCTTTTATGATAAGTTAAAGGTAAAGGTTCCCCTCGCACATATGTACTAGTCGTTCCCGACTCTAGAGGGCAGTGCTCATCTCTATTTCAAAGGCGAAGAGCCAGCATTGTCCGAAGATGTCTCCGTGGTCATGTGGCCGGCATGACTTAATGCTGAAGGCGCACAGAACACTGTTACTTCCCACCAAAGGCGGTTCCTGTTTTTCTACTTGCATTTTTACATGCTTTCGAATGCTAGGTTGGCAGAAGCTGGGACAAGTAACGGGAGCTCACTCCGTTAAGTGGCGCTAGGGATTCAAACAGCCAAACTGCCAACCTTTCTGATCGACAAACTCAGCATCTTAGCCACTGAGCCACCGCATCCCTTTTATGATACCAGACTATAATTCCCGTGCTCTTCGAGGGAAAGCTGTGGCGACTGCTCTATTATTCTCACTGTTCTTATTATGAAATTCAGGCAAGCTGGTGGGATAGCTACTGTATACGTAAAGTCTGCCAATTTATCAGCGTTTCAGGAATGAGAACAATATCCTTCATGATTGCCAAAAGGTGGAGAACCCATGTTGCAAACTCTCATGCTCATTTACCCTATTGATTCAGATCATGGTTAGTGAGGATTCTAAGGTTTTGAATGAACATTCATTCATGTTAACGAGAAATGCAATCGCGGATGTGTTTCCAATTAATTTGTGGGAGGCCCAGTGTGACTTTGGCTCAGAATGCCTTTGAAGTCCCTTTGTAAGGAGAATCAAACTTGTAGCATTTTGATGATTTATTTATCTAAAGCATAAGAACAGTTGTAGGAATTGGGTATGGCCAGTCTAGAGAAAAAAGAAATGACTAAGGGTGATATGACAGCAGCATCCCACTATTTGAGGGTCTAACACAAGAGGACATCAAACTCTTCTGCAAAGCACCAGAAGGCAAGAGAAGAAACAATGGATGGAAACTACTCAAGGAGATAAGCAACCTGGAATTAAGGTGAGGACAATTAACTAATGGAACAGCTTGTCTTCAAGAGATTGTAGGTGCTGGAGGTTTGTAAGAAAAGACTGGTCAGCCATCTGTCTGAAATGGTGGTATAGGGCCTCCAGCTTTAGCCTGATTCTATCTGAATTAAGGGATTACAGATCAATCTACCTAAGTACGTACCTACTTCTATCTATCTATCTATCTATCTATCTATCTATCTATCTATCTATCTATCTTTCTTTCTTTCTTTTCTTCCTTTCTTTCTTCCATCCATCCATCCATCCATCCATCCATCCATCCATCTTTTTCTATCTATCTATCATCTCTCTCTCTCTCTCGCTCTCGCTCTCATATGTATCTATCTGTCTATCTTCTTCTATCTACCTAGCTACCTATCTACCAACCTACCTAACTACCTACCTGTGTATCTACCTACCTACCCACCTCTACCTACCTTTCTTTCTTTCTTTCTTTCTTTCTTTCTTTCTCTCTTTATATCATCTATCTATCTATCTATCTATCTTTCTTTCTTTCTATCATCTATCTATCTATCTATCTATCTATCTATCTATCTATCTATCTATCCATCCATCCATCCATCCATCCATCCATCCATCCATCCATCCATCTATCTTCTTCTATCATCTCTCTCTCTCTCTCTCTCTCTCATATATCTATCTATCTGTCTATCTTCTTCTATCTACCTATCTGTCTATCTGTCTATCTTCCTATCTACCTATCTACCTATCTACCTATCTACCTATCTACCTATCTACCTATCTACCTATCTACCTATCTACCTATCTACCTATCTACCTATCTACCTATCTACCTATCTACCTATCTACCTACCTACCTATCTACCTACCTGTGTATCTACCTACCTACCTACCTATCTATCATATCTATCATTTTGCTTTTGGTAAATTGAAGTCAGTGTTGAAACATCTCTGCTGTTTTCTTGACAAACTTTTCAGAAGTGGTTTGCCATTGCCTTCTTCCTAGGGCTGAGAAAGATTTACTGGTGGACATTCATCCAGCTGGCTTTGTCTCTAAGGCAGGACTGGAACTCATTGTCTCTTAGTTTCTAGTCTGATGCCTTAGGCACTAAGCCAAACTTAACTCTATCTTGCTGCACATGTTATATGAGTGCATGGTGAAGAGATTGCAGAATCGTAAAAAAGGGAGTTTATTGGCTGCAGATATTGTGAAAAGAAATCTTTAATTAACACCACCCATATGCCGATTATTCAGGTGTTATGACTTTTAGCGGTGGAAGTATAGAAGATTTTCATAGCTAAAATAAATCCAAGGTTCTGTCTCTATTATGAATGAGAACAAAAGCAGCGTCTGAATTGGAAATATGTGACCTGTGAGTACGGAACTTGTGTTTTATTTCTTTACACACCCGCAAAGAAAGGACGGAAAACCATTTGCACTGTCCGTATTTGACACCAAATTATTCTTTGCTGCTCTTTGCGTGGTTTTGAAAGTGTGTTTAACCACATCAGGGTGGAGGGATAGTAGAAGAACTATATTAAAAAGGCAATAATGTGGTTGCTCTCTTGACATTCTTTTGTGGAAGTGTGCACCCCCATTTGCTAGGTCAATGGTGGCTCCCTTCATATAGTGTGAGGAATTAATGAAGTGTTAAAAGCCCCTGGATTAATCCATATGGGTACAAGTTTAAAGGAGCTCTTATGCTGAAGGCATTAAATGACGGAGCAAATTCTTCTGAACTTCAGCTCCTTGGATGCCCAGCTGGGTCAGTAAAAAGTGAATCCTGGTGGATTCCATTATTATGGTTGTTATTTTAATTACCGTCCCTTTTATTATGTTAGTGAACTGACCAGGTTTGTTGTCGAAGGATCTTGAGTGCTCCTTGTGATGAGAGCACAAGAGCCATTGCTATTCTTCCTCCTTTTCCTTCGACTCCTCCACACCACCAATTGTTCTGTCTTCAAGCCACCCACATGATTTTGCCACACGTACTTCCTTCCACCTGCTCTCTCCTGCTGTCTTCTCCCTCCTTCTCCCTCCTGCCTGGGTAGCCTGCTGTTTTTCCTCCCAGCCTCCTCCTCCCTGCAGGGGTTCCTGCTGAGTGTTCTTCATTTCCCCCACCCCTCCTTTTATTGTTTGCATGCATCCAACACTTTTTTAATTTGCCAAGTTTGTAACTAGGCTGCTCTTTCTTTCTTTCTTTCTTTCTTTCTTTCTTTCTTTCTTTCTTTCTTCTTTCTCTTTTCTTCTTTTCTTTTCCTTACTTGCTTTTCTCCATTTCCTTTCTTTCTCTTTCTTTCTTTCTTTCTTCTTTCTCTCCCTCTCTCTTTTTCCCTTCATTCCTTCTTTCTTTCCCTCTCCCTCTCTTCTTTTTTCTTTATCCTCCCTCCTTTCTTTTCTTTCTTTTTTTTCTTCCTGCCTTCCTTCCTTTTTTTTTCATTTCTTTTTCTTTCTTTATTTCTTTCTTTATTTTCTTCTTTCTCTTTTCTTTCTCTTTTCTTTTTTTTTCCCTTTTTCTCTCTTCTTTCCCCCTCCCTCTTTCTTTTTCTTTTTTCCTTTTTCTCCTTTCTTTTCTTTTTTTGTTTTTTTTCTTTCCTTTCCTTCCTTTTCCATTCTTCCTTCTTTCTTTCTTTCTTCTTTTCTTTTTTCTCCCCTCTCTTCGTTTTTCCTTCATGTCTTCTTTCTTTCTTTCCCTCTCTTCTTTTTCCCTTCATTCCTTCTCTTTCTCTCCTCTCCCCTTTTCTTATTCCTCTCTCTCTCCCTCTCTTCTTTTTTTTTTCTTTAATTGCCTCCCTCCTTTTCTTCTTTTTTCTTTCCTTCTTTCCCTTTCCCTTTTCTTCCTTACTTCTTTCTATCTATCTCTCCTTTCCCTTTCCTTCCTCTTTCTTCTTCTCCCTCTCTTCTTTATTTATCCTCCCTCCCTCTCTTCCTTTTTTTCTTTATCCTCTCTCCCTCCTTTTACTTCTTTCTTCTTTCCTTTTCTTCATCCCTCCCTCCCTCCCTTCTTTCTCTCTCTCTCTCTTTTCTTTCTTTCTTTCTCTCACTTTCTTTTCTTTATCTTCCCTTTCTTTCTCTCTCTCTTTCCCTTTCCTCCTTTATTTCCTTCTTTCTTTTCCTTCCCTCTCTTCCTTTTTCTCCCTCCTTCCTTCCTTCCTGTATTGTGTGGCCACTAACCATGTTTACAACCCTGTTTGGAGACCACCTAACCATGCATCAAAATAGTCTGGTCCTGGTTATGGCTGGGCACCAGGGACAAACCCTTTTTACCAGCCAAAGAGACAATCACATTGACTTGTTCCAGATTCACATGATGCTTACATCACCCAGAGCAGCTTCTCTGAGCACCAGGCACTGTTTCACTCATTTGACTTAAAGAGGGATTACGGAAGCTCTGCTTCAATGAGCTCTCTTTCTGCTATATTTGGTAAGGCAGAGATCATTGTGGGCTTTTGGGAATGTGAGACTTAAGCCCTCTGCTAACTTAAACATCCTGATCTGGGTTTTAAATCATTTGAATCGTTTACTGTCTCTTGTAATTATCTCAACACTCCACCTACTAGCAGTCAGCATGTTTTGTTCCCAGGATGAACTGAGGCTATATTTAAAAGACTCTGAGGCGTCTTTTGCCCCTACTCTATTGTACAGGCACGCACCCGTCACACAATGGGCAATTTTGAAAGCCTTAAAGATGAATATTACATGGCGTTTGTAGCTCCTTGATCACGGGGCTCTGGCTTGTCAGTTCGGCAATTGTCCCTTGTAATAAATCCAATACTGCTTTACCCAGAAATTTTGCTTACAGTTGCTCTTTCTGAATGGTACATTTTTCCTGTTTTCATCTGAAGCACTTAACTTTCAAGTATAGTGAGCTGTGAATTTGCTTACAGCCGTTAAGAGAGGGACCTGAGGGAGGGGGCGGGAGAGAAGGAGGGAGGGAGAGGGAGGGAGGAAGAGAGAGTGAAGGGGGAGAGAGAGAAGGAGGGAGGGAAGGATGAGAGTATTTCTTCTTTTTTTGGCTCTTTCACTTCCTGTAAAATTCAGAGTGCAAATCAATCATCTGAGTGAAGTATATAAATGGGATATCTTTCTAATAGTTTATGATAATTGTCTACCTGGTGCATCTGGAAGTCAGGGAGGAGAGAAGTCCTTCTTTCCCTAACAGTTTCATTGCAAAATGTGTCTGCTGGAGGGAATGTTTGAAGGAATCTCCCCCCCCCCACCTCAAAAAAAGAAATATATATCCTAGAGAAAGAAAAGTAGAATGAGTGAAGAGTTCACTAGTATCCTGTCTCAGTTATGGTCATATCATATGAGGGAACTCACTGGGAGAATGGCATTATGCTTGGAAAGTTAGCCATAAAGGGAAACCAAGCCACCAAAAGAACATGGTGGCTGGATGTTGTGGCCTGCCAGCAGCCAGACGGAGCTGGGGGGGGGGGGGTGGGCAGCAGGTTTAGGACAGTGAGGATGGTTGAGGAGGAACCTGGTCCAGTCCTGGAGTGTGGGAAAGGCTCTGCTGAGGGCTCTGTGTTGGAGGCAGAGAGGGGGCCAGAGCCATCGACAGTTATCAGCTGCCTTCAGAGTCAGTCATCAGTGAGGCAGAAGAACACCTGGAGCCTGTTCCCGATGTGCGCATGCACAGCGCTGCCAGGAGAAGGACACAGTTAAGGAACAAGGGCTGACTGGGAGTAAAGGCACAGGTGGACGGTGAATGGGCCCCTCCCATAGGGAATAAAGAGGGCGAAAGGGGAGGGGAGGTTTGCAGGAGACAATTAGTTCCATTCATTAGGGTGAAGATCTGTTCCTGACTTTTTGCCAAATATTGTCTGCTACAGCATGGCGTTTGGAAGATATCGGCCCTGGCAGCTCTCCAAGCCTGATAACGTCTGTAGTGTGAAATCTCTTGAGAGAATTGGCCGGGATTTTTGCTGGAGAGGAATTCCCTTTAAACTAAATAAAAGGGTTTTTTTTTAAATCAAGATGAGGAGTCGGCTTCATGACTCTTGGGAACCTGGATCAGAACACTAGACACCTCAAACTGACAGGCACCCAGAGCATAGTAACAACTCAAAGAATTAGTGCAAGTTCAGAAGTTGTGGGAGGAGACCTGCCCTACTGAATCACCAAGACTCAGACTGACTGGATGGATAAATATGATCATCATGGTACATGAATTCTAGGGATAACATGCGGGCTGATAATTCTGAAACTGGAGGATGAACACGTGTCAGAGCTTACCATGTTGAAAGAATCTAATGTGTAAGTCATGCATGACAAATATGACTGTTCCATCACTGCTATATTATGAGTGGACATGTATCGCAGTATCCCAGCTATCAAAGACTTCCTCAAGTTTTGTTTAGCCATCAACTCTAGGCCCTCTTTAGGCTTCCATATTAAAATTCCTCCTTGGAAGATAGTCCACTGGGATCTGAATCCACAGATTATCCTATTCTTTCTGGGCTCTAATGTATCATTGTGAGTTGAGCTGCTAAGTTTATGTTACGGCAGTTCACCCTAAAAACTTGTTGTATGAACAGGTTGGGTACCATGTAAGGTGATGTATTGATCTGAATGCTGATTTAACACAAATGTGTTTTCATTACTGCCTTTTCTTTTATCTATTTTATCCCCGGAGACATTGTTTTTTGTGTTACGGTGGTGGACCATACATATCTATAGAGATTCTCAATCATCCAAGGTCATGGTTGTTCCCAAAGTGCTTTTTGCATAGATGAACTTCTTCTGGTTTTTCTTGAAGACGTTTTGCTTCTGGATGGTGGGGAATGGAAGGATTATATCCCTTGCAGAAAGCTCTTCATTTGCATCCTTTTAGAGAGTCGTGAGGCCACTGGAGGTTATCTCTGTCCTCAGGGTCCACTGAACAGTGCAACTGGATGCTGAGCCATCTTGGAACTGCTGAAAGCACTGTGTTGTAGACTGGAGAGATGATGATGTCGTATCCCTCTCCCTCTGTTAGAGGAAACAAGAAGTCCAGTTGCCCTTTTGCAAAAGCACCTTTGGTCACCATACGTTTGCATTAAATGTTGAACAATAGAATCATCAGATACACCTTTGACTCCTTTCTGAATTAGATATTTGCAGGGATGTTTACAAATAGCATATCTAACCTGTTTTACTGTGCTAATTAAGATATTGCAGTAACTGTGTTAGTGCAAAATCTTAATTAAACAAAGTCAACTCTCTTCTATGGGTAAATGAAGCAATGTCCTCCGGAACTTTTCTCTAGGGATGGAGTCAAAAGGTGTTAATTATGTGCATCTTATTTATATAATTTGTGGAAAACTCTCTTGCATGCAATACTTCCTCTTGAGACAATCTGAAGACAGGCTCAATGAGAAAAGGTGTGCAGAGGTGGTATTCAGCAGGTCCTGACCAGTTGTGGAAAACTGGTAGCAGAAATTTTGAGTAGTTTGGAGAACCGGTAAATGCCACCTCTAGCTGGCCCCGCCCTCATCTATTCTCTGCCTCCCAAGTCAGGAGGAAATGGGGATTCTACAGTATCCTTCTCCTGCCACACCCACCAAGCCACGCCCACCAAACCATGCCATGCCACAGAACTGGTAGTAATTTTTTTTTTAATCCACCACTGAGGCACCATTAAATGTAGGATGTATATTGTTTCTTTTTTTTTAATACAGTTTTCGGTCCATTAATAGCCCTCTCCCTCCTTTTCTCCTTCTATTTATTTTTTACAGCACTTCTAACTTCTAATCCTTCCAGTCCCATAGGGCTGGTACGTGAACAACATTCCAAAAATGAAAACCAAAACATAATCAAGTCCACACAGACACCACACTTGATTTTCACCCTGCAGGCCAAAAGGCAAAAAAATCAATTAGAACTATAACAAGTTTAAAAAACCATAATCATAAAAAGCAAAGCCATTGCTCAAATTTAAAAAAAAAATTATATCAAGCACTTGCAGTCTCTCATTGGGACCCAAAACCATGTTGAAATAAAACAATTGTAATTGTTAATTGTTAATTTCTAGTTTCTGGAATTGCAGAAAAGGGATCTGTATTTATTTCTGGAACATAATCTAAGATGATTTGGGACCCTGCTGCGCCAAAACCCTGCCATATCATCTGTATCCCCAGATTTATACGGAAAGGGAGATTTTTTAAGAGCGGTGGTGGCGCAGTTGTCAGAATGCTGTACTGCAGGCTACTTCTGCTGGCTGCCTGCAATTAGGCAAGTATGACTCTCACCAGGCTCCAAGTGACTCCACCCTCCATCCTTCCAAGGTGGGTAAAATGAGGACCCAGATTGTTGGGGGCAATAGGCTGCCTCTGTAAACTGCTTAGAGAGGCGTGGAAGCACTATGAAGCGGTATATAAATCTAAGTGTGTGCTATTGCTATTAACAGGACCGCTGTCTCAATGAGCAAGTTAAGATGCATAAGTGGCTTTTGGTAGATTGCCAGTTATTGCTTGGTGTATCCCATTTTTTGGACTTTTAGAGACTTAATGGCAAAGCACTCTGTATGGTGCTTAAGAGATAATAGGCAATGAACACACTAACTGTAATCAGGGCCATGCAGCTCACTAGAGGCAGGGGAGCGTGGCCTCACCAGTCATGAGGAAAGGAATTTTAAAGATCTTTTTTTTAAATAATTAAGAGCCCAGGTAGTTGCTACCTAGATTCACAGTGACTTGGAACAGTGCTTAGTGTTAACTAAGGAGGAGGCCAGAAAATAGGGCCTCCCTATGCATAAGCAATTTTTCGACCTTTTAAGAGTTAAGCAAGGGTTAACAAGCAAAAAATTTGTATGCAAAGGAGGCACGTAGGTTCTCTTGCTCCTGTAGAGGGCATTTTTCGAGGCTTTTTAGAGTTCTCTGGGAGCAACTAGCTCAGTCCTGACTCAGAGCTCTGCCTTTCATGAGGGGAGGGCAGGGCAGGCAGAAACAGAGTTGAAGTCATCTCTGAAACAGTGGAAAAGTGCGTGTGTGGGGAGGGTGAGGAATTCAAAAGTTTGATCGGAAGGCAGCAGGGGAAGGGAGGGTTATGGCAGAGGAGCTGCTTTCAACCTTTGGAAAATATATCCAATCCAATTCTGTGTTTGTGTTGAGAGTGAGTGAGTGATGAGAGAGGGATCCAATATTCTCTCTGTGTGTGTGTCTGTTTGAGCGAGGGGGGAGGGATGGAGAGAGGGAGGAAGGAGGGGGGAGGGAGAAGAAAAAAAATGGGAAAACTTATTTTGCAAGGGGGAAAACTGCTGTCGCTTTAAATCGGAACTGAGCATGCCTAGCTGTGGAATTTGGGAGTGAAGTCCCACAAGTCTAAAAAGTGCCTCACCAGCCATAAAGCTGACCTCGCACGTCACTGACTGTAATATTGTCAGGCACAAAAGACCAAGACCATTCATTAAATTCCAATTAAACTGATTTATTGTTCATGCTTATGCACAGGAATCTAGTCAAATAATGGTCAGCACTAGTAACAGAATCAAGAGGAGTGGACTTAGTCCATTTGTGACTACATAATGATTCTTGGCTGGTTCCCTCTTCTTGAATCCACCCTTAGGCTCTGTCACCTCTTCTATAAGTATACTTTAAAATTCTAAATTTCTGAGATCGTTTCCACCAATATTTTGCTGCCAATCATTTGGCCTCCAATTTCTATTTCCACCTTTATTCTGATGCCGGTGAATGTGTACAATTGCAGGTGTACCTTTTTGCATTTAATTAGAATTCACCCCGACGGTCTGGGCCATGCCGGAAGAACATGATAAATACATATCACACACAAAGTGTTACTCATGCAGGTTGTACATCACCAAAGGATAAAGAGTTCATTTGCACAGCAGCATGGGTAGATTTCCCATTCTAAATGAGCAAAAGAAACCATTGTGCTGATACTTTCTACTTAAGTAATTTGTGTTTTTGGAATCCTTCCTCCTTTGGGAGTTTTGCAGCTTAGTCTTTTAAAAGGCTTTAGAAAAATGGATTTGTTAAGGCCCCTTTTGAATAATGGAGATTTATGGAAAAAGCTGGTTCACTATCTCCTATCGCTTCCTCCATATTGATAGGGAGGTCACGGTTAGTGATTGCACAGTAAGCAATCAACAAAAGCCAAAGTTCTCAGTATCTATATTTTAAATGCATTCCACTTTGTTTTTCACATCTTAGATTTATCACTGAAGGTTTCAGGGTCTATTTATGATAGCATACCCTTCAGATATATCTTTCTTCTCTGATGAAGCTTTGTTGTAATCCCTCAGACTGGTAATTATATAATGTGAAATTCACATTCTAAAGGTCATTGATAAATCTCAGAAGAATAAAATTGAGGAAGACCTTCAAGACTCACCTGGAGAAAATAGCTGGCATCCAGATTTTCTTTTTACTAAGAAATGCCATTCTTGTTAGAATCTTTACAGAAAAGCTATTTTTATTTCCTCGCTTTTAATTGTAGAATCTACAATCTGACTTATAAGGGCTTCTCGGTGTGTTGGCTGTCACCCACATGGAGATTGTTTAAATATTCAATAAAGGTCACTAAGAAAATTGATCAGGCCTGAGTAGGCGGAATGGAAGCATGATCAGAATTAATATTTGCTTAGGTCTACAGTGGATCAGGATTTGCTACGGAACGAGTTTTGAGAGATGGTTAAACCCATGGGTTGTTGCCATTTGTCAAAACAGCTTGCCAATCATAGCAACTGCTGTGTTTGGTAAATGACTTCTTCTGGCTGGTAAAACTTGACATATGACTCGGAATTCTTGAGGCAATGCGATGTTACCGTAGCATTTAATTAATTTAAATCCTAAATGGAAAGGGTTTTGTGGGGTGGTAAAAGAAAGTTACAGAAGATCAATCTGTGATTTATACTGATAAACACAAGCTGGAGCTTAAATCAGGACAGTATGATGGATACGAATATTGAAGTAAGGGGTAGAATTATTTCTTACCCAATTTCATTGAAATGAAGTAAAAAAAAATAGCCCAAAGGAAAATGGCGCAAATTATTTTAGTGTAAGACGTTTTGCTGTAAGACATTCTGAAATATGTTAATATCTTACAGTTTATGCAAGGTGGTGGGTTGGCTCAGCACTTAAGACCACGGGCTTGTCAGCTGAAATATTGGCATTCCAGGTTCAAGACCTCAGTGTCACGCAATGGGGTGAGCTCCCATCCTCGCTCCGTTTCCTGCCAAACTGGCATTTCAAAAGCATGCAACTGTGAGTAGATAAATAGATACCACTTTGGTGGGAAGGTACGGTGCTCTGTGATGTCATGCTGACCACATGACTGTGAAAGCCGAGGTGGCGCAGTGGTTAGAGTGAGGTACTGCAGGCTACTTTAGCTGACTGCTAGTTCGGCCAGTTCGGCAGTTTCAAATCTCACCGGCTCAGGGTTGACTCAGCCTTCCATCCTTCCGAGGTGGGTAAAATGAGGACCCAGATTGTTGGGGGCAATATGCTGACTCTGTAAACTGCTTAGAGAGTGCTGAAAGCCCTATGAAGTGGTATATAAGTCTAACTGCTATTGCTATTGCTAAAATGTCTTCAGACAGCGCTGGCTCAGTGGATTTGAAACAGAATGAGCACCACCCCTAAAGTCGACAATGACTAGCAGAGGTAAAATCTGCATGGACTCCTTCTACTAATAGTTTACCTAAAGTTTATGCATAGGCAAAGAATATTTAAGAGGCTCTGAACTGTGTTAAGGAACTTTAGGAAGTCAGTCCTTCAACCTGCAATTTGCTTTTTTTTTTTAAAGTCTAAAATGCGACGAGGCAAAACTTGCCTACTCCAATGGCATTTTTATTTCACCTTTGTGTTAGCAGAAATTTTCCAGACACACAATTGGAGTGCTCAACTCTAAATTTCCTTCATGCAAACGCCTCACATTGAAATGCCAAACATTGTATCTGTCATTAGTGTAACTGGGGCCATTGATTGTAGCAGTTAATTTAATACTTGTTAGCAATTTATTCAGTGCAGTTAAAGATGCACAGAATTAATTCTCCGGAGCACTTATATTTGGTAGGATTTGCCTTGTAATGCACATTGAATTCTGATTTTTATGCATACGGTAATTTAATAGTCAATACTTTGGGCATAAATGCATAATATCAGTTATTAGCACGTTGAAGCAGTTTAATCACTGCAGACACCAACATGATTTGGAGGATATGAACACTTAACATATAGTTCAATTAAAATGGTTAAGATCATTTTATTTTCTTATCCCCCCCCCCCACTTAATCCTAGTAGCTGTCTGATTTATCATGCTTATTCTGATCTATCCTATCACCAACCTATAGTGAAAGCTGTGTTGATGTCATAGTAGTAAAATATAGTAAACTGAGTGGGACGTATGCATCGTAGCCAAAATTAACTTTCAAAAGTAGGTTGTTTCCCCTCTCTTCCTTCTGAGATGCTGTCACACAATCTACTCTTCTAAGTCAACCCAGCCTAGTTATATTATTTGATTATATTGCTCAGTTGGCTTAGAATAATGTGGTGAATGCAGTAATTATGATTTGAAAGCTGTTTCATGGCTTAATGTAAATACAAGCCAGGCCCCCTAGGGAGATATTCAATAAATAATTATTAAACTGACTAATGACTCAGCTATGCCATTTCTTCTTGGGAAAGAGAATCTAATTCCAAGTAACATAATTAGGAAAGAACTTTGCTGAAATATTTGGGATCAGTATGTCTTTATTCATGAGGAACAATCTGCAACATGTCTTTACCATAAGGAGGCCTGGGGGATTTTTAGCCTGTCTTTCTGGTCCATTTTTAAACACAATTGTTCCTTTTCCAGCTTGCCCCCCCCAAAAAATGTTTTCCCATTCTGTTTCAGTTTTTAAAGAGTCATCCTGCTGAGGGACAATAAATGGGACAGAGTCCTGAGCCGTTTTCGTAATCTTGTGTCCAACATTCTGTTGACTTGGAAGAATTTTAAAACAGACACTGTCAATAGTTCATTATCAAAGTCAATTCAATTACAATATCAACAGCTCTATGTCCACATTACCAACAAAACAATTATTGAAATTATTGATTAACCACTTGGTAATTTTCCTTGCCAGAGGAATATTAGCAGTATAATAGCCAGGAAAGGAAGCATTTCCATTAGCTGACAGATATCCCAGATTCATTCTAGCTGGTTATGATAGGCACCAAATTATAATGGGGGCCATTTCCTATTCTTTAACATGTTTTGCTTTCATTGAGCCCAGATAAAGGGTACTTGCTATACATGTGCATATGGCAATATTATTACATGAAAGAAGAATTTGCAGAAGTCTAATGCATCGATGTTAAAGATAAAATGATTTAAATGCAACTTAAAGGAACTGTAATGAAAAAAACATAATCAAACCAAACTTATTTTTATTAGTTGTAGTCTGTCATATTAGAATGTACAGACAGACAACAGACAGACAGACAGACAGACAGATAGATAGATAGATGATAGATAGGTTGATAGATGATAGGTAGCTAGATAGCAGATAGATGATAGATAGATAGATAGATAGATAGATAGATAGGTAGGTAGGTAGGTAGTAGGTAGGTAGGTAGGTAGGTAGAGAGATAGATAGATTGCAGATAGACATAGATAGATAGATAGATAGATAGATAGATAGATAGATAGAGATAGATAGATAGATACGTAGCTAGATAGCAGATAGATAGACAGGACAAGATAGATCGATAGATAGATGATAGGTAGCTAGATAGCCGATAGATCGATAGATCAATAGATTCATAGATAGATAGATAGCTAGATAGATAGATAGATAGATAGATAGATAGATATTCTTATTCATTCAGCAAGATTGTTCTGTAAACGATTAAAGTTAAGTAATTAATAGAACAATTAATTGTTTCTGTTTCTTCTGTAGCAAACATTCAGCGTTTTTCCCACTATTTGCAGCTATTTACATACTATATTCCCTATTGGTTTTTAGAATCCATGCAAAGAAGATAGTTTTTGGGTGGCAAATTGTATATATATTTTAACATAAAATAATACCAGTAGCTCAGATCCTAGTATGTTTTGCCTGTTAATGTGTCTTCTGTGTTTGTTTAAAGGCAGTCCGTCTGCCAATATTGTTCAGAGGATTCAAGAGAATAGATGCTTTCTGTGGTTGCCAAGTAGCATCTCTTTGACTTAAACACATCAATTCATCTGCGGTAATGTAAAGAATGAGACACTTCTCACTTTAACCCTATTTAACATAGTAAGCATATTTTAATATGGCTTGTTTTGCATCAGGGGAAATAAATGCACTGCTCATTTCAGTTGAAGATTGGACACGGAGTGGCCATGATTAATTTGGAATGTATATATTTCCTAGTTCAGAATGATAGCTTCTTAAATGTAGAGAACAGAAGAAACTTTTACACAATCAGGAAACTTGAATTGGTATTAGGCAGCTTCACAGCACTAATCTAGCAAGATCCCAAATGAATCAGGGAGTGGATTTAAATTCACTTCAGTCATGTAACTATGTCAATTCCAAGTCTTGGTGTGGAACACTGACTCAAAAAATATCTCAACAATGACCAAAAGTGTATGTGCTAAAAAGATTGAGCTTTTGACATGTAGTTTTATGAATCAATCCAACCTTTGCATTTAATGAATTCTAAAGCATGAAGTCAGGAGACGCGATGGCTCAGTGGCTAAGATGCTGAGCTTGTCGATCAGAAAGGTCAGCAGTTTTGGCGGTTGACTCCTAGCCACCGCGTAACAGGGAGAGCTCCCCATTACTTGTCCCAGCTTTGCCAACCTAGCAATTCATATGCACATAAAAATGCAAGTCGCAAAAATAGGGAACCACCTTTGGTGGGAAGGTAACAGCGTCTCTGTGCGCCCTTCAGCATTTAGTCATGTCAGCCACATGACCATGGAGACTGTCTTTAGACAGTGCTGGCTCTTCACCTTTGAAACGGAGATGAGTACTGCCCCCCTAGAGTCAGAAACAACTAGCCATATGCTGCAAGGGGAATCTTTACCTTTACTAAAGCATGAAATCAGATCTTTGGAATAAAAAGTTTTTTGCAGATTCCTTACCCCCCCACACACACACACACCGAGTGTTTTAACTTTGACTAAAATGGATGAGAAATCTGTCCCTCTGTTTCTGTATACTCTTTGGGTTCTTTCCCAGATTCATTCATAGTTTTAGTAATAGTAACAACAACCCCCAGTAATACTTTCACTTTTCATGGTTCAAACATAACGCTAAGTGGATTTGTCATAGTTAACTTGTATATCCATGCTGATACCTGCTTCTTATAAGCAGAGACATCATTCTTCAGGATCACATTATATTTCTATCTTACTTCCCGAAGGAGCAACTCCCTACGGAAAGTCAAGATGAGTCACTCAGATCCAGGCTGAAATAAATCACGCTTAAGCAAGATAGACAAGCCGAAGAAGTCAGTTCAGATCGGCAATTGAATAAGTCGGAGCCCATCAGATGTTGTCATATATAACATCAGGACATGGCAGTTCAGATAAGTGGATCGCATTGGCTTTTGTCACAGCACAATTCCAGTAAATCACCATCAGCACATTGGAGAGCGCTCAATGCATTTTTGCAAAAAGCTGGCAGGGAAGAAAAAAAATGGTGGCTGGGCAACGGTTGAGATAACTCTCTGAGTTGAGCGCATTAACCAGGTGACACCATGATGTAGCCTTACAGCATCTTTCGTAACAGGACAGAATTAGTTTGCCATTGCCTTTTAGCTTTCCATACCGGCCTTATAAACCTGTACTGGTCTCTCGCTGAAATATTAATAGATCCAATCTTGCTTAGTATTCAGGCACAGGTGAATGTCAGGCCCTGTGGTCTTCTAACATCTTAGTATAAAGAGACACATCAAAAAACAAACATAACCCCGTTAAAGAAATAACTGCATCGCTCTAGAGCAGAGCTGACGTGGATCCTTAAAATCTTCTACATGATCCAGAGCCACCTTTTCCTACATAGCTATATTACAGCTGGAGAACATCGAGCCAGCCGAACAATCAGGTTTAAAGATAGTCTCTATCCTTGGGCTGTGAGACTTTGAAATACAACCACAATCGCTCCATGCACACGCTAGGTTTTTTTCCCTTTTTCTTTCTTTTTTCCTTTCTGTTATAATTTTTGCACCAGTGAGGTTAAAACCAACTTTCGTTGTATTTAAGTACAATGACAATAAAGATTATACTTACACTTATATGGCCACTTAGATGGTAATTCCCAGAAATGGTAGTCAGTAGTTAATGTTAGAGATCCTAGGAATGTACATTATCAGTAGCTGGAGAAATACTGGTTGGCTACCCATGCTCCATTGTGTTTTTAATACACGTCAACTTTCACTCTCTCACATAAGGTGCAGGTACACCAGCCCCTTGCAAGGTTCTGTTAACATCGGGCCTATAGTAAAGTAGAAGTTGTTTATCAGGCCATCTTTCCAGTCTGGTATACTTGGCAAAGCTAAGATTAGTCTTTCAAGTCCTGAACGTACAGTCTCCCACCAATTTCCCTTTACAGCCTGAGAAGAAACTAGGGAGGGTCTCTTCTGATTCCCTTGTCTTATCCAATATGCAGCCAAAGGCTATGCTATCTCTCTCTCTCTGTCTCTCTCTATCTCTCTCTCCTTTCTCTCAGCATCTCTCTCTCTCTCTCTCAGTGTCTCTCTCTCTCTTGTATCTGTCTCTGTCTCTGTCTCTTGTCTGTCTGTCTGTCTGTATGTCTCTTCTCTCTCTCTCTCCTCTCTCTCTCTCTCTCTCTCTCTCTCTCTCAGTGTCTCTCTCTCTCCTCTCTTGTATCTGCACATTTTCTAGGCCAGCAGTCACCAACTGGTGGTCCGCGAGGAAAATTTTGGTGGTCCGCAGAAAACTATTTGCATTTTTTTAAGATTGCACTAAACAGGGATCCTCAACTACGTGCAATGAATGTTTGTGTGGCTGCAGACAGTCTCACCCTTTGGGGTTTTTGTGTGCAGGTTGGAAGGGGGAAGAAATTCCGACTTGGGGTCTGCTTCATCCTCCTGGTGGGAGGCTTTGGACAAAGTCTGGAGGGAACTGCAGCTGGTGGCAAAAAGCAGAGGCCCTTGTTCCAGTGGGACGGCACCATGGCCTGGAACTGGCTGACAATCTCAGCCCGCTGAGCCTTCAGGCCACGTCACCTGGCCTTTGCACTTCCGCAGGTCTTCCCTCTGCTTGGAAAGCCTAATGCTCGTAGTCCTCAGTGAGGTGCTTTCTGCTGAGCCTCCTTCTCAGTAGATCCAATTTGAGCTGAGCTATTTGCCAACTTTTCTCATGTGGCTGCTTAGCTCCAACAATTGCTTCCTGTGGGGTCCTAAGGAGCTGGGTGGGCAGGTCAGGAGTCAGAAGTAGAGGCTGGCAAGGTGCTCCTTGTCATGAGTGACATTGAATTGGGCACCCCACCCCAGTCACATGACCACCTAGCCATGTCCACCCAGCCGGTCATAGGCAGATCATATTAGTGGTCTGAGGGATTTACAGTTATGGATTAGTGACTCCTAAAGTCCGAAAGGTTGGTGACCCTTGTTCCAGGCAATACCCTCCACAACCCATAGTCCCATCTTTCTCTGTTGTTGCTGAGGTTCCTACATTATCCTTAGAGCCGAGGTGGTGCAGTGGTTTAGAGTGCTGTACTGCAGGCTACTTCAGCTGACTGCTAGTTCGGCAGTTCAGCTGTTCAAATCTCACCGGCTCAGGGTTTGACTCAGCCTTCCATCCTTCCGAGGTGGTAAAATGAGGACCCGAATTGTTGTTGGGGGCAATATGCTGACTCGGTAAACCGCTTAGAGAGGGCTGAAAGCCCTATGAACTGGTATATAAGTCTAACTGCTATTTGCTATTGAAATGGCGGTGTTTTGTTTTGTTTTTAATAGTTTGGCATAAATCCGGATCCGCCTATGGAAGAAAAAAAAGGGAGGGGGGGAGTGATAAAAGTAGCCATTTCTTTAATTCGTTCTGGGAGCTCAGTGAAAGCAAACAGACACATTCACATCTGGAGTTGAAAGGGGTTGGCCTTTTGAATGCTAAAAAGAGGTTTTTTTTTCTTTCTCCATGGATGGCAAAGGGATTGACAAAGTAATGTAGTTAAATACTGGTAATGACAATGGCTTGGCAGGCAATTGGTGTGGAGACTGTGCAGGAACAAATAGTTCACTCTTTTCCTTGGATGTTAATTACATGAACTATTCTGTTAAAAGAGAGGGGGGGAGAGGGGAGGCATGTTGGATTCTAGAGAAGCTGCTTTGTGTGAGAACGTTCACTGATGTACCTCGTAAGCCCTCACCAGCCAATGGGGGAAAAAAAAACCCTGAGATATGTAGGCATCTGCATTCAGTAAGATTCAGGTGAAGAAGAAGAAAATCAGTTTCCTTTGCAGTAATTCCCTATTTACTAATTCAGCTCACCAACTAATCAGCAAGTGAAAAGTTGCTTATCAGTAGCCACTCATTATCGTTTCCTCCACAATCCATTGGGAAGGCAGGTGTGTGTGACCAGCCTTGCCAGGAAAAACATAGCCTCTTGTAAGATAGTCTTTAGGTTGGAGATTCTGTTTGCATACAATTGCATGTAAACCTGTACACTTTTTTCTCTCTTCAGCCCCACACATTGTTTTCAAAAGAAATGTCCAAGTCCATGCTGTGAATTCTGTGAATCCATGCTGAAATTTAATGGTGAAAACAGTAAGGTTCTACGTTTAGGCAAGAAACCCAAATCCACAGATACAGTATAAGTGGTACCTTGCTCAATAGTAGTAACTGTGAGAGGGATCTTGGAGTCCTAGTGGACAACCATTTAAATTTGAGCCAGCCGTGTGCAGCAGCTGCCAAAAAAGCCAACACAGTTCTAGGCTACATAAACAGAGGGATAGAATCAAGATCATGTGAAGTGTTAATACCACTTTATAATGCCTTGGTAAGGCCACACTTGGAATTCTGCATCCAATTTTGGTCGCCATGATGTAAAAAAAGATGTTAAAACTCTAGAAAGGTGCAGAGAAGAGCAACAAAGATGATTAGGGGACTGGAGGCTAAAACATATGAAGAACGTTGCAGGAACTGGATATGTCTAGTTTAATGTAAAGGAGGACTAGGAGGACATGATAGCAATGTTCCAATATCTCAGGGGCTGCCACAAAGAAGAGTGAGTCAAGCCAGTCATGGGATTCAAATAATTTAACAACCGGTTCTCTGCCCTAATGACCAGATGTGTAGGCGGGGCTCGGTGGTCATGTGACTGGTTGGGTGTGGCCAACTCAATGTCACTCACTTCAATGTGCACTTCATCTTAGCTGTTACAATGTAATCAGGATTCACTAGAGAGGCAGTTTCTGTAAGCAGGGCAATAAAGATGAGCTAGAACAACAACAAAATGTGTCCTTCCTGCCTTTAGTCTCTAAAGTGGGGGGGGGGAGAAACATAGGGAGAATTCCTCCAACAACCGGTTCTCCAAACTGTTTTAGAAAGTTAACAACTGTTATCCCAATAGGTACAAACTGGCTGAATCTCACACTGAGTCAAGCTAGTCTCCAAAGCACCTGAGGGCAGGACAAGAGGCAATGGGTGGAAACTAATCAAGAGAGAAGCAACCTTAGAACTAATGAGGAATTCCTGACAATTAGAACAATGAATCAATGGAACAACTTGCCTCAGAAGTTGGTGAATGCCCCAACACTGGAAATTTTTAAGAAGATATGGGATAACCATTTGTCTGAAGTGGTGTAGGGTTTCCTGCCTATGTAGGGGGTTGGACTAGAAGACCTCCAAGATCCGTCCAACTTTGTTATTCTATTCTATTCTATTCATCCAGAACTGTCTTCCTCTTGAGCCATTGCTCTGTTCAGATAAAAGGACAATGTTGCTTTGTGAAAACAAAACAGTTCCTGCCTCGGATTTCTCCCCCAAAACATGCCAATGTATGTGTGTGTGAGAGAGTCATCCCACACCTCTTTGACCTCTTGTTTTGCCGACACAATAACCCATGGCTGCCATTACCTTGAAAATCAACTTGACATCTCAGAGTCCTTCTGTAGGAGCACTTTTCAAAGCCACTTATTGAGGCTTTGATGCTCCATTTTGGTTCATTTGGAATTAAGGGGGAATGAAAGAAGAAATGAAGAAAATTGGATGATTAAAGAGAACAGAATGATGTTTGGTTCAGTGCCCACCTGAAGCAGGAGTCCCTTGAATCTATAGGGACTTATTCACCCAACCATTGCAGTGAAGAGTAAGTGACTGAAAATGGAGGGGAAGGTTGCTTCAGATTCACTGACTTCACAACACGTAAAGGGCCTCGAGCTTTCCCCAGGGCTCTGACAAAGCAAAGCAAAGCAAAGGATGAGCTGCGAAAGGGACATGGAAGGATTGCACGCTCAGGTCAAGGAAAGAATTCAACTATTTGCTTCTCCCGCCAATAAGAATAATACATTTAATTAATTCTTCATGGAGACAAATAGGTTTTGATGAGAACAGGGGAATATCTCAGGGGGGAAGATGCTAATCCCTCTTGTAGTTTTAAAGGCACTGATGTCTGGGCAAAAGACGGATCTCCACGTTTCTTGGGAACAATGGAGAGAAGGGGGCAGGGATTCCTTTCTAAAGAAAAACAACAGTTTTTTTTTTTTAAATAGCAATAGCAATAGCAGTAGACTTATATACCGCTTCATAGGCCTTTCAGGCCTCTCTAAGCGGTTTACAGAGAGTCAGCATATTGCCCCCAACAATCTGGGTCCTCATTTTACCCACCTCGGAAGGATGGAAGGCTGAGTCAACCCTGAGCGGTGAGATTTGAACCGCTGACCTGCTGATCTAGCAGTAGCCTGCAGTGCTGCATTTAACCCACTGCGCCACCTTGGCTCTTGGTGGTTTTTTTCCCCCTTTTCCAATAAAACCAATCAGGGGAGCTGTTTTGATATCAGCAAATTCAATGTTGAGATAGCTCATCAGGTTCCTTGACCCAGCTAAATGGAGAAAATTTAGAAGTGGAATGGCAATCATAACTAATTGTATTGCATTATATTTATTAGGCTTTTTTTTTTACTTTAATGATTAATTTGGTTTAAAATTGTCTGAATTCTGAATGCCAGATAATGTATCAGTGCTTTGGTATTTAATTAACTTCCTTTGGCCCTTGGTTTTAAAAACTTCAGGTTGATTAAATGTTGATCGGTGAAGTGTTATCCTAAAGAACACAGAAACTCAACAAACTAATTTTGGCAACGTGTTTTGTTTGACATATTTTTGTTTGTTTGAAACAACTTTATAATGTTGTGTATGTGTATCTATGCATACATACACACCTACCCTTTCTCTTCTAAATAATGCAAAGGAAGTATATACTGAGACCCAGTTCCAACTATTTGATATTAAACTTCTTCACTGGGTGTGTTTAAATATAACATTTCAGTCACATGATATATTTCATTGATTTATTTCCTCTACTCATTTGAGTTCTTTCATAATCAAATAGTTTGGGCTATGGAAAATTGTTCAAAAGATGTGCTTATGCAGTATATATATTAGATCAGAGGTGTCAAACTCAAGGCCCATGGGCCAGATCCAGCCCATGGGTGTTTTGGATCTGGACCACGGAGCTGCTCTGGAAACAGCAAAGGTCCGGCCAGCGGTGCCTCTGCCAGCAAAAAGAGAGCTTGAAAGGGCTGTGCATGTCTCTCAGGCTCCATTTTCACTAGCAGAAGGCTGCAGGGGGATGTCGCAACTGAAAATGCATCACCTGAGCTCTGTTTTCGCTGCAGAGAGCTGCAGGAGGATGTTGCAATTGAAAACACACCACCTGAGCTCTGTTTTCCCGCTGGCAGAGAGCTGCAGGAGGATGTCGCAACTGAAAATGCACCACCTGAGCTCTGTTTTCACTGGCAGAGAGCTGCAGGAGGATGTTGCAACTGAAAATGCACCACCTGAGCTCTGTTTTCACTGGCAGAGAGCTGCAGGAGGCTGTCCGCAACTGAAAACACACCACTTGAGCTCTGTTTTCAATGGCGGAAGGCTGCAGGAGGCTGTCTCTACTGAAAATGCACCACCTGAGCTCTGTTTTCACTGGTAGAGGGCTGCAGGAGGATGTTGCAACTGTAAACGCACCACCTAAGCTCTGTTTTCACTGGCAGAAGGCTGCAGGAGGCTGTTGCAACTGAAAACACACCACCTGAGCTCTGTTTTCGCTGGTAGAGGGATGCAGGAGGCGGTGGTGGCCGAAAATGGATTTTGGGAGCCCATTTTCGCTGGCAAAGCACTCAGGCCACCCTAGGTGCTCCAGACACCAGTGATGTCATACTGGCCATGCCTACACTGGCCACTCCCACCTCAGCCCCCTGAGGTCAAACACCTCCCCTGATGTGACCTTCAATGAAATTGAGTTTGACACCCCTTCATTAGACAGTGATATTTAATCTAAAGTCCATGTTTACCTCAAAGACAGACTAGATAGAACGGATCACACATACATCACCAATTTAGTTTAGAGTGTCACCAGTTAGGATATGTTGATTGATCTGATTTGTACCCTGTCGTTTAGGTAACACTTTGAAGCTGTTGTCACACATAGATTAAATAAGCCCTAACTTAGTGTGATGGGGGGGAAGTTGATTTCTGTCCCACAAAGATTAACTAATTTTCAAAATGGTAGTTTCTTTTTTTTTTTGGTAAAAAAAAAAAATCATATTACACTTTTCAGGATTAACACTTAGATGACAGGGAGAAAAATCACCTAAAGGCAAGCAAGCTAATACCTCCACCAGTCACTGTAAACTATCTTCAAGGTTATTTGAATTCTTTAAAGCCATTGTTGAAGTAATTTGATAATTAAGAGAAGATCTATTCTTTATTCCATCCACCTTCTAAAATATATATTCCTGTGCCAGGGCATTTATTCTGTTATGATCATTATCTTGATTGATGTTTCATAGCATACAGGTTTGGTGGATAATGAGTGTGATTACTACCTTGCTGGTTAAACAGCTGAGTTTAGACAGGAATTTGTGTGTTTTTTGTGTGTGCTCAAATATGTTCCTTAATTCACTTTCTTTACAAGTGCACCAACTTTCTCTATACTTTATTCTTTTAAAAAAATGGCAAATTACAGTGGGAAAATTTTCTTTTCTTTTTAACAGTATTATAATGAAGGAAAGTAACTGAACAAAATGGTGCAAAACGTATGTTTTGAAGAAAGGATTGTAATTAGGTCTATGTACACAATATTTTATTCTAGGTACACATGGGTCTTTTCAGTACAGTGATATACGGAATCTACTTGAGAACTTTGCAAATTCAGAAATATAGGCATTTTGTTCCTGGTTTTAATTTTCAAGTGAAATATACCTGCTATTATTTTTATTACTTCCTGTAAATATCATTGAACGTAAGTAAATTTTTGAATGAGTATCTTAAAATGCAACATTATTTTTATGTTATTTGACTTTATTTTCTATACTATATGGTGGGAAAATAAATGAAAATGAAAAGCTGTGCCAGAGATCTGGCAGAAACCTAGGAACTGGATTATATGACTTGCTTAACAAGATCACTTTAAAAATTTGCATTTAAAAATACGTTCAGTTAATTGGTGTTAAACTTGGTTGGTTATTTGTGACACTTAGTTTGAAAATCTGACCTTAACACCAGAAACTAACACTAATATATTTTAGATATTCACCTTTGGAGGTGATATATTATTAGACAAATATAAGCAATGCATGTGCATGAAATTAATTATAACAGCCAAAGGTCTTGCCAGGTTTTAGCCAATATATTTCCAAAGATCAATTACATAAATAATACTTGGTAATTATTAAGTTATACCTGGTAATCAAGGTCTTTTGATCTTGCTCCAGTAATAGAATGTGTGTAAGAATTACAAGTAAGGAGATACTTTTTCCTGAAGGATTTTTTTTTATTTCTAACATATCATTCATTTTGATACGATACTTTCATCATTTTGCTATGAAATTGCCTCATGCTTTTATAAATAGCTTTTATTCCTATTCCCGAGGATCATAGCGATTTCTCAGTATTATCTCATTTTTCAGTGTGTGAAGATTGGCTGTTAAGATTGGCAACATTTAAAAGTCAGATCTTGTAATATTACATGATTTTTTTTTCCTTTAGACCAATAGCTGGATCAGCATCTGTGCACAAGAATGGGAGAGGTACTTAGTTTATTAAAGAGGAGTGGAAAACAAAGCTGTATGTTAAGAGGTTATTAAACCCTCGTTTATGTTGACCAAGGACACTCTTTCATTTTATATTTCATTATATTTTCATATGATGGAGAAAAAGAATCAGGGGTGGTAGCACAGATCTCACTTCCACTCTGTGTAAGTCAGGATATTAGAGAAGAGAACTCATAGCAGGGTTATTCACCGCACTTCTTCAATAACCCTCATAGAGCTCTGGTGGTATAGTGGTTAGAATTCAGTAGTGCAGGCTAATTATTGTCGACTGCTAGCAGTTCGATCCTGACTGGCTCAAGGTTCACTCAGCCTTCCAACCTGCAGAGTTGTGTAAAATGAGGATTCAGATTGTTGGGGCAATATGCTGACTCTGTTAACCATTTAGAGAGGGCCATAAAACACTACAAAGTGGTATACAAGTCTAAGGGTTGTTGCTATTATTCATCAGCGTTGTCGACACTATTTATTTTGGATATACAGTGGGAGATCTGTTCTATATATAACTTGAAGTGCAGCTGGAACAGGGTATGAAAAGATTTGGATTTGTTTCCTTCTTGCTTTGCGAGGAGATTTTTGCCAAGTAACCAATATCTCTCAGCCAGCACATCCATCTTTCACACTGCACGTTATACTTCTTCGTGGATTTTGCTTTCATCTAATTTATATAATTTTTGATTGAGCTCAAACTTGCTGTCTTCAAGGAGGCTATCCAGCTCTGGAGGGGGAAAAAAGAAGGCTGCCACCACTCTGTTCTAGAGAGAATTAGACAAAAATAGAGCAAAGCCTCTGTCAGATTGCTTGAGTTTAGCCAAAGAGATGCATATATGTATTAACTTAGAAAAGAAAAGCAGCTTAAAATGGGTGCAAACCTTGCAAGACTGTCTCAGATCCTTAGAGCTTACTATTATCCATATGCTCTATATAAAGTAAGAGCAAAATAAGAAGGTTTGATTCCAGAGTGGAACACCTCCTTGACATGATTGCCCCATGCCGAAATGTTGAGAGGAGATTGCAAAGTGTTGGAAGAGAAAGGGGCATCACTCACCTGCATTCTTTTTCCCCCTTTTCTTTTTTTCAATTGTATGGTAAATAGCACCCAACTTTAGAATTAAAGACAATGCTAGTTCAATTAGCATGTGGAATGATGTTTACTGAGCATAGAGTATTTAAGGCTGGCATGCAATATTATATACACAGACACTCCAGGAGAGAGAGAGAGAGAGAGAGGGAGGGAGGGAGGGAGGGAGAGAGAGAGAGAGAGAGAGAGAGAGAGAGAGAGAGAGAGAGAGAGAGAGAATGGGGCCATCACAACTATGGGGTAAATCCATACCGATTGCCAATCAATTAATTTATCTGATTTTAATCAGGAGCCATGAACAGAACTTCTGAAGTTTGCCTTATGGTAACACAGCACAGATTAAAATTATATACTTATTCTCACTCTCTCTCATACACACATGCATAGAGACCTCCAAAAATAAATGAAAAAAAATGTGTTAAATCTGATCCTTAGATACTGTATATACTCAAGTATAAGCCTAGTTTTTCAGCCCACTTTTGGGGCTGAAAAAAGCCGACTCGGCTTATACTCGAGTCAGTGAAAAATTTGCCTGAAATGGAGGAGAAAAAGGGGCGGGGCCATGCCGCTGGGTGAGGCTCGTGAATGGCCCGGCGCCCCTGTGAGTTTCCCCTCCCTCTGTGTCAGTTTGCCGCGCAGCGCGCACCGCACCATCCCCCCTCCTCACGTTCTAATGTAATGCAGGGCTGTCTTATGATTCCCCTTCCTCCCCCTCCTGCCGCTCTGCAACGATGTCCCACCTCCTCCTTGTTATGGCAAGCAGCCACATAGCGATGTCCCACCTCCTCTGGTACAGTGATCCAATGATAGGAATCACTGTGCCGTGTGTCATAGGAGGCGGGACATCGCTCCCCGCGGCTGCACGGGACATCATCATCACAGCGGGACATCAGCATCATGAGGTGAGTGAAGTATTTCATTGAATACACCGCTAGTTTACTGTTTTTCTTTGAAATAAATATTCAAAAACATTATTGGTATCTATTTTTATTTTTGAAATTTACCGGTAGCTGCTGCATTTCCCACCCTAGGCTTATACTCGAGTCAATAACTTTTCCAGTTTTTTGTGGTAAAATTAGGTGCCTCGGCTTATATTCGGGTCGGCCTATACTCGAGTATATACAGTAATCTGATTGCATTTGATGCATTTTGAATTGAGAAACACTAAAAAAGTGCTCTCTCTCTCTCTCTCTCTCTTTCTCTCTCTCTCTCTCCCTCTCTCTCTCTCTCTGCCTCCCTCCCTCCTTCCATCCCTCATTCCCTCTCTCTGTCTCCCTTCCTCTCTCTCCCTCTCTTTCTATCTCTCTCATCCTTCCTCTGAACTCAATCACTCCATATTATACATTATTATATGTCCCTTTTCTTCTTCAAGGTGCATTATATATAGCAGCCCCAATTAAATGAAATGATTTAAGCTAATTATAATGCATTTAACTTTCCCTTCCCTTCCATGAGTCACCTGGTGTGGATTGGCTCCAGCACGGTGGAAAAATAAATTAATTGTGTTACAGATCAACCATTTTTTTTTAAGGTAACCTATTTTATTTTTTAAAAAAATGTTTTTAAAAAACCTTCAGCATAGTTGGAGCAAGGAGTAACAATACATATTTCTTTCTCTTGACACTGTTCCCTTGTGAACAATCGCCGTTTCCAACCACATAAGGCTTGTAATACTAATTCCATTCTGAAGAAGCCATCTGTATAGAATGTAATTCAACTTGCAGCATAAGCACACCTTCCTCTTGTAAACATCTCTCCTTAAAAACAAATTACACTGTCATCCGACTGTATTTCTTTCATTATTAAACCATAGTGTGGTCTGCTAACTTTAGATTAAAACCTTTGCCTTCTGGAATGTTTATTCAAAGCAGATGCAGTTGTCATAATCAAATTAAACATTCCTTCAGATTTCTGATGTACTTAATCAAAGAGAGGGCTTGGCTTTGACTAGTATCTTTGATGATGTTGACTTTCTAGAGATGGCATAGATCTGGCTTTAATTTTTTTTCCACACTTCAAAATGCTACTTTTTAAAAAAAAAATGTAAAAATGTTCAAAGTTACAAAGTTGAACAGATTTTGGCAGATGGTTGGGTATGTAAGTATTTAATAGAAGGAAAGAAGGAAGGAAGGAAGGAAGGAAGGAAGGAAGGAAGGAAGGAAGGAAGGAAGGAAGGATGGAAGGAAGGAAGGAAGGAAGAAAGAAAGATATTTTATTATTATTTGCAGAGTAAATTGTGGAAATGTATTAAAGTTATCTTGGCACTTTTCCCTTTATTGCAGTCAAAAGGAAGGGACAAATTATTGCACAAGTCAAAAAACAAAACAAAATTTAAAAAAATCCAAATTACAAAGGATAGGTGTTTTAGATATTTCTGGTTTCATACATTGATCCAATTTGGATGCCATCCTCATTAGAAGGAATGGCTAACTCTGAAAACTGTCTTCAGCACTGACTATTCTTTTGTCTATCTCTTGCAACATGCCTTGCAGTGATCAACCAACCTTGGTGGTGATGATCACAAGGAAGAGATGGAAACATCTCTCCTTCCTGCCATAGTTCCTGAGCCTTGGTGGCACAGTGTTTAGAGTGCAGTACTGCAGGCTACTTCTGCTGACTGCCAGCTGCCTGCAATTTGGCAGTTCAAATCTCACCAGGCTCAAGGTTGACTCAGCCTTCCATCCTTCCGAGGTGGGTAAAATGAGTACCCAGATTGTTGGAGGCAATATGCTGAATCTGTAAACCACTTAGCAAGGGCTGTAAAAGCACTGTAAAGTGGTATATAAATCTAAGTGCTATTGCTTGCCTTCTTTCTTTCTTTCTTTCTTTCTTTCTTTCTTTCTTTCTTCTTTCTTTCTTTCTTTCTTTCTTTCCTTCCTTCCTTCCTTTCCCTTTTCCTTTTCCTTTCCCATTCATCCATTGATCAATCCATCCCAGCTCAAGTTTGACTCAGCCTTCCGTCCTCTGTAAAATGAGGACCCAGATTGTTGGGGGTAAGATTGCAGCTTGCTGAGAGAGGGCTTAAAAGCACTATGAAGCGGTATATAAGTCTAAATGCTATTGCTATTGTTAGTGTGGAGGCACACTGTTGCCAAACCAGAAGAAAATCTGAAGTTTTGACATTCCTATCCAGTTACTTAGATTAATAGTCATTTTCTACATTGCCACAAGTTAGCACAGGAACAGAATCAGAATCCAAGAACCAAAAGAACAATTATAGGGAAGGCGGATTTGAAGAAATCTCACAGAAAACCCCCAAAATAGAATGGCTTTGCAGGAAGATACTATCCTTTGGCTCTCCAAAACGTAGAAATCATGGAGGAGAGAAAGAAAAAAAAATCAGCACAAATCTACTCCTAGATTCTAATTTCCGAATTGATTTGATCGCCGTGATAAAAGGAAAGCCATTTCGGGTAACCTGAAAAGCTGAAGAAAAGCTCCTTTTGTGAATGAAACGGCAGAAGTAAAAACTGGCAAAATACAGGGTAAGAGGCTTTTTGTAAAAAAGGATAATGTTATGAGTAAAAGAAAAAAGGGCATTTTGTAATGAAGCAGGTGCTTTCAAGTTGGCACGGCTGATCGCCAAGTATCTAGGTTTTTTTCCCCTCCTTTCTTTCTTTTCTTTTGATAGAAAAGGTGTAATTTCCCATATTCTACAGTTTTTCATATTAAGCTGCCACTGTGCTTGGCACCTGTGCTTATTTTGACCTGGCAGTATGAATTGTGAAACAGGCATCATGCCTTCCTACCGTAACAGATGTCCATGGTGGGATTTTGGCCAGGAAATTGGAAGATACACAGTCACTTATGGGAAACCCTGTCCTTACTTTTCAAATACAGAATGGCCCAGGGGCCATTTTAGCTCTTCTAGTAGGAAAATTGTCATGGTAAACCATTGCAATAGCACTTAAGACTTACATACTGCTTCAAAGTGCTTTTACAACCCTCTCTTAAGTGGCTTACAGTGTCAGCATATTTTCCCCAACAATCTGGGTCCTCATTTTACCCACCTCGGAAGGACGGAAGGCTGAGTCAACCTGGAGCGTGGTGAGATTCAATCCGCCAAACTGCAGGCAGCTGGTGATCAGCAGAAGTAGCCTGCAGTACTGCATTCTAACTGCTGCGTTACCACAGCATTGCAAACCATAATGCTGTTTTTTCTTCATGTGCTGGGGTTCATAAATTTCAATTTATAAGTTAGTATCCCATGTTGTTCAATCAACATTAAATGAACCAGTGTTAAGCCATGATATTGATGTGTTGTGTGAATTTAGTATGATTGTTCGTCACTTGTGTTTGTGGATGACAGGCATTTCATGAGCTGATTTTTGCGTGCAATGGATCACGTGTCCCATGCATGTATCAACACAACAGTCACCATATTTGTACCTCTTTCTAGCAAGTCAAATTTATGTAACCCAAGACTGAGGACACGTGGACTGCTTGTGTTTAGATATTTTGTTGAAGCCAGTCATGCGTTTTTCAAAAGTTTGGTTTGCATTCCTGTTTGAAGCCTTGTTTCCTTATTTTTTTGGTTTGTTTAATCAGGTTTTTTTTTCTTCTGAAACCACCCTTAGTGACTCAGCTACAAACCCAACATGTCTCAATCTCTGTCTCTATCATCTCTGTCTCTATCATCTCTAGCTATCTCCTCCTCTTGGGGAGAATATTTATATGTCTGGGTTCTGGTTTTGGAAACAGTGTAGAAAATTGCACGAGAGAGGTGCTGTCTCAGTTCTGTCATATTAATGTGTTCTGACCCTCCTCGTTCCACACCAAAGCATACTCCGAGCTAAAGATGAGTTATGGCATTTAATTAACAGACAGACAGGTCCTTGGCAGCAAACCGGCACAGACAATCTTGGGCAGCAATAAACACAGATAAGGTTTGGCAGCAATCCAGCCTGCCAAGCTCACAGTAATGTCCTCCGACATTCAATCCTACGTTGAGTTCTGCAAAGAGGGGCGTGTGCACAAGGAGTCTTTTTATATTCTGGAGTGGAGCCTAATGACCACCAGCTGAGTGCAATTACCTCCTGTAACTGCACAACTGTTCCTTATGCCTATTAGCTCTTTGGTGCCAAAGAAAAAAAAATAATCTTTTTTAAAAAAAGAGAGAGAGAGAGGAGGAAAAGGAACAGACAAAGACAGACCACACATAACACATAGAACCTTCTTCAATCACATACAGCATGTTGTTTGGTTGCAAAGTTTTTGTACATCATTTCCATAGTCCTCATTGTATATAAAATCACAAATTATCAATCTAGTATATATGTATACATTATTATCATTGTACATCATCTATTTGACTATAATTATTATTCCTTCATTTTGAACGAAATATTCTAGGTGTTGGATTCATTTATATTATAACAATTCATTACATCATCCTAAATCTATTCAATGATCATATACCTTTGTATTGTTATCTGTATTATTCTATTATTCTTATATTATAAAAATTCTCCAATGTTTTTAGCTTCCATCCATTGCTTCTTGTCCTGCCTTCAGGGGCTTTGGAATAAGTTGGCCTTCCCTGTTCTTTGTGGCAATCTCTCAAATGTTGGAGCTCTGCCATCTGCAGGCATCACTGAGTTTTGGGAATGTTAGAATATCCTTGAGAACTGATGCCTTCAGAAGTAGAATGAAAACTTTCAGAGCCTCTTCTTTCTCATTGGAAATGACAGAATAATCTAAATAGATGATGATGATGATGATAGATAGATAGATAGATAGATAGATAGATAGATAGATAGATAGATAAGCAAATTACCACTCACACAGCATCGTGAAGTTTCCAGAATCGTAAAGCCTACAAATTTGAAATTTGGCACATATGTTCCTCTTGGCTTCTAGGTGCTCGCTAAGAAAGGATTTTTTGAAATGGCCATCAGATCATTATTATTTCTTATATTACTATTAACATGCTCTGATGCATTCTACTCCCCCTCCCCACCTGAAAAAAACTCTGTTCCAACTGCCACTTGGGTGTGGGCATGGCCCGCATGTGACTAATCTCGCCTGTGGGCTGGGAGTATAGACATTCTACCCCACCTCCCCACCTGAAAAATGTTCTAATGCTAAGGAGTTAGACATTCTACTCCACCTTACCACTTAAAAGGGAGAGAAGGGAATAAGATAGGAGAGGCATTTATGGCGCAAGTCTGAGGGAGGGAAGGGGATAGGACAGGATCAATAGGGCTAACTTGGCGGGATAGAAGGGGGAGAGGAGAGGCCGATCATAATTACTCATTAATGTTCAAGCTTTAACTGTCAATTTATTAAGCCCGATCACATAGTTTCATAGCAAAGCATGGTTATCCAGTTACTAGTGATTTATAAAGCTGTAATAAGAGAATGAAACTTGGCAACCAGAAATTAGGTTTCGAAATTGTGAAATGGAATCTAGTCGTTTGCATAACAAATAATTTGACTTAAAGCCTTAATGAAGACATTGAAAAGCTTTAAAAAAACTAAGTAGTGGTAATGGGTGGTGAGAAGAAAAATGGTGTTTTATGATGAATATAGTCGAATTATACAAAGTTTAAAAAATGCTCCCTGAAAGTGCACCAATTTTAGGGATGTCTAGTATAGTAAGCTGCAGAAAAGTTGGCTTGTGCTCTTTCCCTGGAGCTTAGTGCTGTGTTTTACCCATCCTCTGAGATATTGGTTAAAACGTCCCTTTGGGCTTGAAGGAACACCAACTTCAGTTACCTTGATGAAAAACATTGTGATGCAATTGCCTCTTTGAATCAAGTGCGCTTGGCTTAAAGAATATCCACACTATTGAAATTCTGCTGGAGGAAAACTTTAAATGTAAAGCAAAAGAGAACAAATACATTGTTGATGAACCCTCAAATGTTCTTTTGTGTTATTTATTTTGCCTTCTTGATCACAATCAGCTTCTTATTCAGTAGCTTAATCAACAGCTTGTGTCCCCCACCCGCCTCTTCCTCTGGTCTCTTTCTATGGTTTGTCTTTGTGTGTGTGTGTGTGTGTGTGTGTGTTGTGAAATTCAGCAGTAAGGGAAGGAAGGAAGGAAGGAAGGAAGGAAGGAAGATACACAAGGGTACCAGGTTTGGGATCATTGTTTTGGGTTTCCTTCTGGTGATTATAAAGACAGTCAATGAAAAATAGTTGGAAAATATTTTTTTAAGCAGTGCTCTCTATCGTTCTAACAAAAACTGCCATTTTTTGCAGTCTTGCTTTCCCCTGAAACAAGAGTCATCCAGAAATGTTCTTTTGATTGAACAATGGCATCAAATTAGAAACTGGATAGAGTCCATAATGAATTCCATGATGCTGTTTTCCTTAAATAAAAGGTGAGGCAGTGTCTTGCTGTAGCTGTTTCAATTTGCTTGCTTAATTGCGAAGGCTTAGGAAAATCTGAATGGAAGTGTAAATGACTACTTTGAGCCAGGAGAAGCATGGAGTAAGTCATTAGCGCCTTTATTGGGGTAGAGGTAGAACTTTTGGTTCTCCTATTTCAGGAGCATCACATGGAAGTTTTGGTTTGGATTTTAGAATAAATTCTGGACACAACGGAAGGGCTGGGATGTATAAGACCATCAGATGTTGTTGAACTACATCCCTCAACATCTGTTTCCTTGCTGACTAGAACAATCAAGTTATGTTTCAACATCTGGAGGATTGCAGAGAGAGGATCCCTCTCTCCTACTCTAGCAAAAAAAAATTTTGAGTTGCGATGGTGCAGTGGTTAGAGTGGAGTACTGCAGGCTACTTCAGTTTGGCAGATAGAAACTCACCAGGCTCAAGGTTGACTCAGCTTTCCATCCTTCCGAGGTGGGTAAAATGAGAACCCAGATTGATTAGGGGCAAGAGGCTAACTCTGTAAACTGCTTAGAGAGGGCTGTAAAGCACTGTAAAGTGGTATATACGTCTAAGTGCTATTGCTATCCTCCTTCCTTCCTTCCTTCCTTCCTTCTTTCCCTCCCTCCCTCCCTTCTTTCCCAATTGTTAGAATCCAGTATTGCACACTAACTCTGCCCACAGCCTGGCATTTGATCCTGACTGGCTCAAGGTTCACTCAGCCTTCCATCCTTCCGAGGTGGGTAAAATGAGAACCCAGATTGTTTGGGGGCAATAGGCTAACTCTGTAAACCGCTTAGAGAGGGCTGTAAAGCACTGTGAAGCAGCATATAAGTCTAAGTGCTATTGCCTTTTTTTAGTTAGGACTACCCTATCTGGAGTGCAAATATGCAGCCAACTCTTAGATAATAGCAAAGTAGATAGGGACATTTACCAATACCAGTAGCCTTGCTATCTCCTTACTAGGATTCTATTCCATTAAGATTAAAAGCACATGTTCCAGAATTTATTTGAAAAGCTGGATCTTGGTAAAGAAAAGCAATAAACCCACAGGGGAGAGTGAATACAGCCTCTCATGTAAATCCTCCTTAGTTTGCGGATTATAAAACTGATATAGCATAGCAGCTCTTTCAAAGCCATCACAAAGTCTATTGTGTTGCCATGCATGTGACAGCTGGATTAAGCCTGTGCGCTATGAATCCACAGTAATTATTTTATTAATGCTAAATAGCATATGTATTTCATTCATATGCAGACACATACATATACAAACACTGTATGTATGTATGTATGTATGTATGTATGTATGTATGTATGTATGTATGTATCAGTGGCGGGTTGCAAATGGGTTGGAACGGGGCCGGCAGTGTCCTCATGTACGCGTGCAGCGTCCATGAGGACACATGCATTCAAGTGCCTCCGTGACGCTCCATGATGCTCCACCTGCTCCACGGAGCATCGTGCAGGCGCTGTACATGCCATGCGCCTGCGTGGAAGCTCAAAAGCCTTTAAACTCCAGTAAGGAGCTCAGGCGGGCAGGTGGGCCTTCCGGAGCACCATACCGGAACGGTATCCAGTGCTCTGGGCTGGCTCCAGTACATGCATACCGGGGTGTACCACCTGCAACCCACCACTGGTATGTATATAAACTGTTATGTCAAAGCACCTGGTATTGCTCCCTACCATGTTTGGGCATACCAGGTGCTTTGACATATTGCTCCCTACCATGTTTGGGCATACCAGGTGCTTTGACATAACACTTAATCATTTCCTTGGCTCAGCTGATAAGGGAGGAGACCTTTTGGCTTAGAGGCTAATACAACTGCCTAACATGTAAAAACAGGCCAGGTTCAAATCCCAGTAAGGGTATGGCTAGCTGATAAGAGCTAAATAGCTGGAAATAGATCTATACTAGTCTCCCTTTATTTATTTATCAGCACAAATGCAACACACACACACACACACACACACACACACACAGAGGAAAAGAGGAAAAAATCCACAAAGAAGAGTAAAAGGGAAGGAAAATATCTATTTCTAAATATCTAGCTCTCTCACTCCATTGTCCTTAAAATATGCAAATGCAGGAGCCAATATTAGAGACCCACTAACCTTTAAAAATGTGAAGCAAAGCATGGGGATTTGATTTTTTCCAAGAAAATTTCAGACATTTCATTGGGCCTTCACAATTTTCAAAAGGGTAAGGTTAGGTAAACAGCCATAGCACTTGGAGTTATATACCACTTCACAGTGCTTTTACAGCCCTCTCTAAGCAGTTTACAGTGTCAGCCTATTGCCCCCCCACCAAACAATCTGCGTGTTCATTTTACCGAACTTGGAAGGATGACAGGCTGAGTCAACCTTGAGCCAGTTGGGATCGAACTCCTGGCAGTGAACGGAGTCAGCCTGCAATACTGCATTCTGACCACTGTGTTAACCCAGCATATTGTAAACATTGTGATTTAGGTACTGTAGCTGAGCTTACAATCATCTGTTATAAATTGGATTGGCCAACCATAGGAGGGAAGTTTAACGAGTGCAGAATATATTCCCGGCATCACTAACTAAAGGTTTTAAGATAGCAGGGTGGGGAAAAATCTCATTGGGTATTCTATTATCAAGTTTTCCATGCCATTAGGTGTGGAACCAACCTGGCCTACTGGCCTATAATCAAACTGTACTAATGGCTCAACCACTGAGATGGTTCAACTTTAATGGAGTACGGTTGAATGGATCAACTTGCATCCCACACCAGGTTCACATGTAATCATTCATCATTCCATTTCATTGCACTTCAGCATTGATTTCTTAGTAAATATCCGGGGTGTTTTTAAAGACAAATATACAAAGTTGCTTTCTCCCCCCCCCCCCTCCAAAGTTGCAAGATTTCAAAATGCTATTTTAGCCTAAAGAAAAGATTATTTGAGGGTGGGAAGCTGAGAATTTGCACTACAACGTTCGAAACATGTGAAATTAGCAATACAACCACATTCCAATCTGCCTGCTAGTACAGTGGGTGTGGATCGTGTGGTTTTACTCCAAAGTGCGAGCTGAACACAATTTTGCAAATGTCCCTAAACTTGGAATAGTCCAGCTGTCTCACAGTGGAAAATGCGAGGAGGCTGGAAATGTGAGAGAACCGTAACGTAGTTCATATTCGTTGAGATCAACTCTACTTCATAACAGTTTAATTAGCCTTTGCTTCCTGTCATGTAATTCTCTTTTAACTGTGATAATTCATCTTCGAAATGTATGAAAGTTAAGCTCTTATAACAGGAGCCTTAAGTGAAAACTCTGGAATGGTCCATTCTGATCAAGCATGGTAATTTATCAGCATGTTAAGTTAATACATTCTATCTTAATCCTAATTTATATTGTATTGCATGGGCTTCTCACCTTCCTTCCTTCCTTCCTTCCTTCCTGCCTGCCTGCCTGCCTGCCTGCCTGCCTGCCTGCCTGCCTGTTTGTTGAGATGACATGTTAGGAATATCAGCAAAGAAGGCCTTTTATCTATGTCCCTATCCCACACCATGTGCTGACTGGAGTTCACACTAAGTTATACTTTGTTTATCTTTGGTTTCTTAAATAAATCACAATTTTGGTGGGCTTTCTTAATATATAAACCATATTGCTCAAATACAGTGTCTCAGATCACACAATGCACTAAGCCCGAATCAAACAAACTACATGGTAGCTTAGGCTTTTGAAAGTAATAGTCAATGAATTGAGCAGAAATAATATTTGAATGGGCTCCCTTTTTTATTAGCTGGAATTAGATCATTGTTAGGGAGAAAAACAGAGGCTGGAGTTGGAGTCACGAGAGCAATCAGCCTGGAATCATTACATTCTTACATGCTAAGTCCAAATCTTCCTGAATTTTGTTGACTCTTACCTAGCACCAATTTAGTCAGAGGTGGGTTCCTACCAGTTCGCACCAGTTCGGTAGAACCGGTTCGTCAAATCTACCGAACCGGTTAGAAGAGGTTCCACCAGTGGACCCGGAAAGCAGGCCACACCTACAGAAGAGGTTCCAAAATTTTTTGAAACCCACCATTGACACACACACACACACACACACACACAGAGAGAGAGAGAGAGAGAGAGAGAGAGAGAGAGAGAGACTCACACAGAGAGAGAAAGAGAAAGGAAGGAAGAAATAAATAAAAAAGAAAAAAAAGAAAGAAAAAGTGAGAGAGATGAAAGAAAAAAGGGAAAAAGGGACAGAGAGACAAAAGGAAGTAGAGAGAGAGAGAGAGAGCGAGCGAGTGAGAGAGTGAGTGTGAGTGAGTGAGAGAGAGAGAGTGAACATATGGCCGGCAAGCCACTCCCACCAGGTCACATGACAGGCAAGCCACTCCCACAAAGGAGGCCACACCCACAGAGTAGGTTCGAATTTTTTTTGAAACCCACCACTGAATTTAGTGCTGACTATTAGCTGGCTAGATGCCTATCTATAGGCCGGAGAAATACATCAGTTCAACTGGAACTTATTGTGTAGTTCTGATTCTTTACCTAAGCCACATTTATTTTCTAACAATGGTTTATTGACAGGCCATAAAGTCTTATTAATGGCTTGATTGATTGGTTGCAATTGTTTGTTTGCCACTTTACTCTATAGAATCAGAAAAGTGTGAGAAACACCATAAATATATCATACCCGAAACGTTATCATAAAATAATGAAAAACCCAATCAATTGCAAAAATAAAGTAATTGATTCGGTCAAACCGCTACTTAGATGCACCATTGCTATCATGCGTTTTTGGCTTTTTTCTTCTTCAACTTTTCAATCTAGTCTACTACAGCCCTACTATTGCAAATAGCTACGGCCAAAGATCGACAATACTAAAATATAGGTCTGGGTTAAGAAATGCTTTATTCTTTGAAGGTAGTAATAACTGTAGGACACATAGAAAGGGAACCAAAAGTGACTAATCACTAGTTCATAGTCACCATCAATTTGCTTTATCAAAATACAAGATGTGTAAGAAATAATCAATATTCTGTTTAAGGTTTCATCCTTCTCAAAAGTGCCTTTGGGACATTTTAATGGCTTTGAGTTCAAAACAAGACAGGACTTTTATTTTTCCTTATTGAATCAAGCTAATAATTCCACCTAGGAAACAAAAGTCACGTGGCATATGAGATGAACAACTTTGGAAGCTGGAGGTTTTATTCAGGAGTGGATAAAATCTTGACCTTCTAGATCAGGGCTGCTGACTGGGGGAAATTTGAGAGTTGAAGCCCACAAGTCTTAAAAGTTTCCAAAGTTGGATCTAGATAGGTGACTGTTCTTTAAGCTGTATAAAGATGTAAAGACAGCAACTGAATTTTGCAAGAATCACTCAGATAAGTAAAATAGGTTTTGAAGATGCACATATCCGATGAAGTGGAATTGCTGTTATGTTCAAGGCCATGAATAGCCCTCAAGACTATTGTACTTAGACCTGTACTCTAGAAATCAGCAAGATGGGTAAAGAGGATTAAATTTTTTAGTGTAAATGACAGTAAATATTTCTAATGGACATCACTGTGGTATGATTAATGTGTGCAAATATAAACCTGGACATTTTTTTCTGTGTTACAGCTTTGTCTTAAGAGCCATGGT
Source organism: Thamnophis elegans (assembly GCF_009769535.1). NCBI lineage: Eukaryota > Metazoa > Chordata > Lepidosauria > Squamata > Natricidae > Thamnophis > Thamnophis elegans. The sequence continues at coordinate 51,472,867 of NC_045552.1, read as the reverse complement.
TCTTCTCGTTTTATTTTTTGCTTGACCTCTTCCCTTCCAACTTAATAGGAAGTGACTTTCCGCTGTAACTAGAAAGAAAGAAGACTTGATAACATTCCTTGGTTATTTTCTGTAACCGGAAAGCTAAGATTTAGATTTTGGCAGGAGAGATCTTGATCACGGCCATTATCTCTAATGGATTTGGTATTCAATACTACATGCCCTTAGGACCCGAGGAACCAAATTTCCTGATGATGTTCATCCATCGTGTTCGAAGAGGACCTTGATATCTAAAAGATTGTGGGTTGCCCACGATGCGTCTGCAGGTGGCTGGTAAGGCCTATATGGGCACAAAATATTCTACCACATGTCAGGCAGACATTTGTGAGCACCATTGTTGCAGCATTTGCAGTTCTGGCTTTGCGAAGTGCTTGCTTCTCTTGTGCTATGGCTGTTCTTCTGTCCTCAGACATCTGACAGCCTGTTGTGGTCCACCAGCGACCTGCAGAGCTGGCAGCACAGTAGGACAGCGAGGAGTTGAGGAGGAACATGGGAAGGCTCTGATGAGGGCTCTGTATCAGAGGCAGAGAGGGGGCCAGGGCCATCTGGGAGTTATGTGCTGCTTCCAGAGCCTCCAGAGTCAGACAGCCGTGAGGCAGAGGAACAATGCATGCATGTGCAGCAGAGGTGGGTTCCTACCAGTTCGCACCTATTCGATAGAACCGGTTAGTCAAATCTACCGAACCGGTTAGAAGAGGTTCCACCAGTGGACCTGGAAAACAGGCCACACCTACAGAAGAGGTTCCAAAATTTTTTGAAACCCACCACTGGTCCTTGGATATGATTATTCTACACTATCATGCTCATATTTATAAAACTCAGGGCCTCTGTGAAAGGTAAGGATGACTACTGCGTTTGTGGTGCAATCAGAACATTGCGTGTGTTGAAGTTGTTTTAACGCAAATCAAAGATGCCTTTTAAAAAACAAGTTTACCTCATATTCTTATGCCTGCCAGTGCTGTGTGTGAGGTAATTTAAGGTGGTTCTGACAAGTGTCGTCGGCATCTTGATATCCGGTCACATGGGTGGCAAGTCACTCCGATCCGGTCACATGGGTGGCAAGCCACTCCCACAAAGGAGGCCACACCCACAGAGTAGGTTCGAACAATTTTTGAAACCCACCACTGATGCGCAGAAATGCCAGAAGGCAACAACAGTTAAAACAGAAAATTCGGGAGTAAGGTTTGGAGGTGATTGGCCCCTCCTATACGACATAAAGGAGGAGCAAAGGCACGTCAGCCTTTGCGGGAAGCAACTTGGTTCATGCTGGTCAGTTCACCTTCTGAAAATCTGTTTGGACTCTTTGCTCCATTTGGCCTTGCCACGCTAATTGCCAATTAAGTCTTTGGCAGCATTTTCAAAGAAGATAAGGGTGCTTATCAGCCTTATCCCAAAGGACTTTGGCAGCCTGCTGTAGACAACTATTTGGGACTCATTAAGGGTTGTGAATGAATATAATTCACAGCCTTGGAAATAAAAAGAGGGGTTTTGGACTTAATTGTGTGTGTGTGTTACTATATCAGGAAGCCTAGGTCAGAACACAGCCTTGGTGGATCAGCATATGCCATGTCTATTGATCTTGTGCCAGGGTTTCCCAGGAGGTGGCATCAATTCCTGGGGACTTGAAGGAGGCTTTCAACGTATCTTTGTATCACTTCCTTTGTCCCCCGTGTGATCACTTTCATTAGCTCACCATAGAGGAGCTGTTTGGGGATGCGGTGGTCTGGCATCCAGCGTGCCTGAGCTTTCATCAGCAGGGTGTGAACTGATGCCAGGTCTGGAGAGGACTTCTGTGCCTGACACTTTGCCCTCCCACTGGATCCTCAGTATTCTATGGAGGCAGATCATGTGGAAGTGGTTCAATTGCCTAGCATGCCTCCTATATACAGTCCAAGTCTCACTGGACCCCTTAGGACCCAAGAAACCAAATTTCCTACTTGAGGAAGCAAAACCATACTTGAGAACATTGAGGGTTTTCTGGGATCTATTTTGGTTCTCTTTGTGGGGCTGAGCTTCATCTCTTCCACCCCTTTGTAGGAAGCGGCTGGTCCTAATGGGGACCATTTGAAGGGAAGAACTGTGAAAAATGTACTGTCCCCATCCTAAAAGGTAATATATCCCCTTCAATTTATTATATAGCGGCTGGGAAACTGATTCTTAACATAGCTGTCTCCCTTCCTCCTTTTTGTTTCTGAAGGGGAGGGGGGGAAGGACAGTGTTAAGTGCTTTCCAAGCTCTGAATAAATGGAGCAAAAAGACTTTGAGAAAAACCAGTATGATTTTTGTTTTGTTATTTTGTTTTCTGCTCTTAAAAAAATAGAAACTACCATCCATCCACAATGAGGATGTCTTCCTGGCTAGACAGAATTTTCTTTTAATATTGCTGCTCTCAGAAATTCATACCTGACAAAAGAGGCAATTAGTTTGCTAAATGACAACAGGAGATGTCAGCACTAGTTGTAAACTATGACTCTATTCATTAGTGGCTTGGCAATTCTCATCATTAGGAACACTGTAATAATCAGTTTCAGGTTTCTGGAAATCTGCAACTGTTTCCCCCCCTCCCTTTCTTTAAACACCTTAATTTTTAGTCAAAAGCACTGACGTTTCACCTGCTGTTATTACTCTTCCTCCTTCTGCTTCTTCTGGTCCTGGGATGTGACAATAATCTCGTAGGAGAAGATGAAAGATCTTCTAAAATGGATATTGCAAATGGAAAGTGTAAATGTTGACATATCCAGTCTTTGCTAAAGTCCTATAGCTGAGCTTGTCAGTCAGAATGTTTGGCAGTTCGACAGTTCGAATCCTTAGCCCTGTGCGACAGAATGAGCTCCTGTTACTTGTCCCAGCTTCTGCCAACTTAGCAGTTCGAAAGCATGTAAAAAATGCAAGTAGAAAAATAGCAACTACCTTTGGTGGGAAGTAACAATGTTCCATGAGCCTTTGGCGTTTAGTCATGCCGGCCACATGACCAGGGAGACATCTTCGGACAGTGCTGGCTCTTCGGCTTTGAAACGGAGATGAGCACCGCCCCCTGGAATCAGGAATAACTAGCACAGATGTGCGAGGGGAACCTTTACCTTTAATGAAACTGGGGGCCAAAATATCTTTGAAAGAAAAGAAGATTCACCATGGAGTCAACATCAAAGTCATGAATGGTCAACATCCTTGACTTATGACTGGTCTCCTAGCAATCGTTCAAAGTTACAACAAACCTTCCCGTAGCTAAATGTGTATGGAGATAGACATTTAGTCATCCAGGTCTTGGCTGTCCCAAAGAGGCTTTTCCAAGAGGCAATTTGGGCTTTGTTTTTCCTTGAAGACGTTTCGCTTCTTATCCAAGAATCATCTATCTCAGGGATCAGCAACCTGCGGCTCTGGAGCCACATGTGGCTCTTTTATCCCTCTGCTGCTGCTCCCTGTCGCTGGTTGACTCCACAATTGATAGGGCTTTCAGTTAGGACAAGTAGAAGAAAAAGGATGCCGTGCTAGGAGGAGACTCTTTGGTGGGGGGAACCGGTTCTTCTGTCCAGCTCCAGAATTCAACAGGGGGGGTCCAGTTAGGACCTTTGTGGCTCTTTGAGGATTTAGGTTTGCTGACCCTTGACATATCTGCTAATAACCAGATGACTGCAAGGAACATGAGTCCTTCCATTGCCCACCATTCAGTTAGAACTAGAGAAGTTTCTTGGATGAGAAATAAAACTTCTTTAAGGGAAAACAAATAAAATCTAGTTGCCCCTTGAAAAAGCACCTTTGGGACTTCCCATAGCTACTAGAATTTTGGGTGCTCAGCAATCTGCCTGGTTTTATAGCGGTTTGCAATGTCCTGTGATCACATGACCATAATTTACAATGTATCAGGCAATTAAAATAAAATGTCCATCAAGCACAATCTTATTGAGCAGGTAAGTATTATTTGTGTTCACCTCGATGTTCTGACTTTCACTTTTCACACTATAAAACATGGTAATCTATCTATCTACCTATCTATCTATCTATCTATCTATCTATCTATCTATCTATCTATCTATCTATCTATCTATCTAGACATAGACATAGACATAGACATAGACATAGACATAGACATAGACATAGACATAGACATAGACATAGACATAGACATGTATGTATGTGTATGTGTATGTGTATGTGTATGTGTATGTGTATGTGTATGTGTATGTATGAATGTATATATCTATATCTATCTATATCTATATCTATCTATCTATCTATTTCTATCTATCTATCTATCTATCTATCTATCTATCTATCTATCTATCTATCTATCTATCTATCCATACATACATACACACACACACATATATGTGTGTGTGTGTGTGTGTTTTATTTGTGCTGATAAATAAATAAAGGGAGAGCAGTATAGATCTATTTCAATCCATTTAGCTCTCATCAGCCAGCCACTCCCCCACTGGGACTCGAACCCGTGCTGCATTGCATCCCAGGCTTCTTCCCTGGCTTCAGCTGATAAGGAGGAGACCTGTGGCATAATGGCTAAGACGTTTGCCTGGGATGCAATGCAGCACGGGTTCGAGTCCCAGTGGGGGTGTGGCTGGCTGATGAGAGCTAAATGGCTTGAAATAGATCTATACTGGTCTCCCTTTATTTATTTATCAGCACAAATAAAAAACACAAATATAACAAAGGCAACAGTAAAAATATTGGGTTTCTGTCGTGATGGACTCTTGTGACGAGCCGATTGACAGATGATGGAAGCAGTTAGCTTCCTCCCATAATTGGGGCTTACCAGGGGTTGTGACACTAAATACATACATACATACATACATACATACATACATACACACACACACACACACACACACATATACACATATATACACACATACATACACACACACACATACATATACACACAGAGAGAGACATACATATCTACATATCTACATCTACATATCTCTATCTATCTATCTATCTATCTATCTATCTATCTATCTATCTATCTATCTGTCTCTGTCTCTGTCTCTGTCTCTGTCTCTGTCTCTGTCTCTGTCTCTATCTCTATCTCTATCTCTATCTCTATCTACCTCTACCTCTACCTCTACCTCTACCTCTACCTCTACCTCTACCTCTACCTCTACCTCTACCTCTACCTCTACCTCTACCTCTGTCTGTCTGTCTGTCTGTATGTATGTATGCATGCATGCATGCATGCATGCATGCATGTTATATATATGTTTTCACATGCCTTGTTCAGGTGTGATTTGTGTCTTGATATACAAGTAAATCTGAGAATATGGCTTATTGGATTTAGATTGGATTTATTACATTTATATGGGTTAGATGGGATATAAATCATGAATTATTCTGGGTGTCTTCAGAATATCAAATACGAATATGAAATATTCTGGTTTCTTTTTTCAGAAATTAACATAGGTAATTTTTAATAAAAGAAAAAACATAGGTAAGGCTCCATAAAAGCTCTTTTAATTGACAAGATTTAGTCTTTCTGATGTGATGTATTTCATATCATTTTTTAAAAAGAATATTAGTCGCATTTTACTTGCTACCAAGCCTATATTTAATCTCTGAACTCCTTTGTTTTTCTTAAGCCAAACCATTTTTGCTGCCTTTTTCTTCTCTGGATGAAAAGTTGTCAATGTACAACAGTATGAGTCCAGTTTTCTCCTTCTCTTTTTGGTTTTTGTTATAGCTAATCAGTGGTTTAAAAAGGATGTAATGGCTCAGTGGCTAAGACACTGAGCTTGTTGATCAGAAAGGTCAGCAGTTCAGAGGGTCGAATCCCTAGCGCCATCTAACAAAATGAACTCCCGTTACTTGTCCCAGCTTCTGCCAACCTAGCAGTTCAAAACCATGTAAAAATGCAAGTAGAAAAATAGGGACCACTTTTGGTGGGAAGGTAACAGTGTTTTGTGCACCTTCGACATTTAATCATATCGGACCACGAAGACGTCTTCAGACAGCGCTGGCTCTTCAGCTTTGAAATGGAAATGAGCATCGCCCCCTAGAGTCAGGAACGACTAGCATATATGTGCAAGGGGAACCTTTAATTAGTGGTTTCCTGTAACAGCTAAATCAGAAAACATGGTTTAATCATTGCTTAGAAGGCAGCCTATGCAATGGTAGATGATCTTGTCAACGGACATTTGGTGAACCCCACAACTATGAAGAAAATTGCCTTCATTTCAGATTTCTTTTTCTGTTTTTTTGGGGGGGCTTTAGCTGTTTGAGATTGACTACTGGAGATGATTCCAGATTCCAGATTATGACATCCATCAGCAAAATGGCACTCTAATGACCTGTCAAAACATTACTTAGCCGGGAAGCCGATAAGTTCCCCTAGTCTTCACTTGACACCCTGGATGGCTGCCAGCCACAAGACCCAGCAAAGGCAAATGTGCCTGAAGAGGGATTAACTGAGTAGTTTGGCAATGACTTTCAAAAGTTGGTTGCAAGACAAATGTCAGTAACTGGATTTGGCATTCAGTGATTTTCAGCGACGTTAAACTTTCAAGCTCAATTGACTTCCTTGCAGCTATACATTATCTGGAACACACCAGTTTGGGAAGGGAGGCTAAAGAGCTCTCGTCTAATGTTTCCCTCCAGTAGTCTGCAAAACTCCCACTGTATACAGTGGCTTCTTGGGCCGATGTTAGTAGTAATGTCAGCAGCCCATTTCACTCGGCATGTTGATACGTTTTTGTTGTTGTTGTTGTTGTTGTTGTTGTTGTTGTTGTTGTTGGGCAATCTCAAACAATCCAAACTCAACAGCTGACTTAATTGTGCCTTGGAAAATCTAGAAGCATTTATTGTCCATGCAGTTCAACCAAGAGAAATGCAATGAAAATATTTTTTTTTTCATATTTTGTTTGACTTGTCAAATATTTCTTTTCATATTTTGTTTGACTTGTCAATTATTTAGATAATATAAATATACTTAGACTCTTATCATCCCTTTTGGAAAGAGCAACTCACTTGGGATATCAACCCCAGATTGTCATATTTCTTCCTGGGGTTAAATGAACATATTATATGTAGAAGTGCTAAGTTTATAGCTAAGGCAGACACCCTATGAATGTAATGCATTGAACAAATCAGGGTACTTTGCAAGGGATATTCTTATATCTGATTACTGTCTCTTTGCATTAATGCATTATATTTTATCACTTTATTTTGTCCTGTTTTTTTCTGAAATTAATGTATTATTTTTTATATTTTATTTTATATTTTATTTTATATTTTATTTTATATTTTATATTTTATTTTATATTTTATTTTATATTTTATTTTATATTTTATTTATATTTATTTTGTATTTTATTTTATATTTTATTTTATATTTATTTTATATTTTATATTTTATTTTATATTATTTATTTTATATTTTATATTTTATTTTATATTTTATATTTTATATTTTATATTTTATATTTTATATTTTATATTTATTTTATATTTTATATTTTATATTTTATATTTTATATTTTATATTTTATATTTTATATTTTATATTTATTTTATATTTTATATTTTATATTTATTTTATATTTTATATTTATATTTTATATTTATATTTATTTTATATTTTATATTTATTTTATATTTTATATTTTATATTTTATATTTTATATTTTATATTTTATATTTTATATTTTATATTTTATATTTATATTTTATATTTTATATTTTATATTTATATTTTATATTTTATTTTATATTATATTTATATTTATATTTATATTTATATTTATATTTATATTTTATTTTAATTTTATATTTTATTTTATATTATATTATTTTATATTATTTTAGTTTATATTTTATTATTATTTTAGTTTACTTTATTACTTTACTTTACTTTATTTATTTATTTTTAAGGTTGCAAGATTAATTTAGAATTTAGAATAGAATAGAATAACAGAGTTGGAAGGGATCTTGGAGGTCTTCTAGTCCAACCACCTGCTTAGGCAGGAAACCCTACACCCCTTCAGACAAAAGGTTAGCCAATCTCTTCTTTAAAAACTTCCAGTGTTGGAGCATTTACAACTTCTGGAAGCAAGTTGTTGCACTGATTAATTGTTCTCACTGTCAGGAAATTTCTCCTTAGTTCTAAGTTGCTTCTCTCCTTGATGAGTTTCCATCCATTCCTTCTTGTCCTACCCTCAGATGCTTTGGAGAATAGCTTGACTCCCTCTTCTTTGGGGCAGCCCCTGAGATATTGGAACACTGCTATCATGCCTTCCCTAGTCCTTCTTTTCATTAAACCAGACATACCCAGTTTCTGCAACTGTTCTTCATATGTTTAAGCCTCCCAGTCTTTATTTTCATCAAACTAGACCAGAGGTTCCCAACCTTCTTTTGGTCATGCCCAGTGGTGGGATTTAACCAGTTTGCACCACTTTGGGAGAACCGGTTGTTAACTTTCTGAGCAAGTTTGGTGAACTGGTTGTTGGAAGAAATCATTAAGGCAGAGAACCGGTTGTTAAATTATTTGAACCCCACCACTGGTCAGGCCCTACCTAAGCATCTCTAAAATCCTGATGCCCCCCCCCCCCCGTGACATATAATTCTTAGTTTACTCACAAAGTGAACTCTACTCATGCGGAGGAAGCTTAAAAAGCCATTAACTTGGTTTAAACAAGGTTCAAATTGCCTCCATTAAAAATCAAATTTCCCCCCTGTGGGGTGTGGGCCCCACATTGGGAACCACTGAACTAGACATACCCAGTCCCAGTTAATAAATTATTAGTAACTGAATGACTTGAAGCAAAGGCTGGACTTGTGTTTCTCTTGGGATCAGATTCAAAAGTCTAAATTTCCTAAATTTCCTAAAGCTGCTAAATGTCCTTCTCTGACTCATAACGGTGAAAAATAGAAAGATCAGTGAAAATAGAAATAAAAACCTCCTTGGTGTTATCATACATGTATGCTTCACCACTTGAATATAAGTTTAAATTATATTCATTTATATTTTAATATGTTCTATCCTTTTAAGCATGGATTCGTTGATAGAAGCGAGCAAAAGGAAACATTCAGCTTTGAACACAAAGCCAATGTGGCACAGTCCTTTAATATGACTCCCCACCCCACCCCTAACAAAACTTTAGGATTGCATCTCTTGTAATGTCAGAAACTGGACCAAGCTGATTCCTTTGAAAACTCTTTCAAGATTGAGTGAAGTCAGCTGCTGATTTTTGAAAATCAGGGATAAAACAAGCTTAGAAGACGGTGTAATATACAATTCCTTTCCCACTGTTCAAACCTGAGATGGTTTCTGTTGTCATAAAAAGACACACTTTCTTTTGATTTTCCTGATTTATGCATAGGAGGCCATCCTTCATTGTAACAAAATAATTCTTCAGATTTTAAAAGGACAGTTCCAATGGACCTCAACTTAAGCCACCTTTATGCCTCTCCTCGGGGTCCCTGAATCTGCTACGTGTATAATACATCTCTTCTTTCTCTTTCACAAAAACCATCAAGAAAGTTTAATGTTCCAGCAGGCAATTTCTTCCTTGTGCTTTGCGGTTAATCTTAAAATACTAATAAACACACCTAGGTTGTCCTAACATGAGATAAGATACTTTTTTTCCAAGTTAAAGCAAACAATTTTCTTGTATTTAAATGGAACCTATCCATTATTCATCGATAAAAGCTTACCGTTGGGCTAAAATGCATAAAGGGGAAAAAAAAGATTACAAAGGGAGTGTGTGGGGTTTTTTTGTTTTTGTTTTTTACAGAAAAGTACACTTGTGAGATAACAAGTTTAAATCTTTGCTGCAAAAGCTCTCTGCTTTCAAGATTAAAAATCCTTTGTTTTGGGTCTGGCTGGTTAAAGGAAAACAATTTTTTGTTTTGTTTTTCATACTGTAAAAGTCTCGAGCAAACTCTGAATCTTTGAATTTCCATGTTCCACACCATGACAATATAATGTTTCTTTTGATGATATCAAGGGCATTGAAAAAAGTGAGTTATGACCATTTTTTCACACTTACGACCACCATTGCTGTGGACACATAATCAAAATTCAAAATGCTTGGCAACTGACTCATATTTATGACCGTTGCTGTGTTCCAGTATCTTGTGAGCACTTTTTGCAACCTTCTGGCATGCAAAGTTAATGGGGAAGCTAGTGTCAGCATTCCAAATATCATCCAAAATTAAATCAGAGTCCAAGGCAAAGCATTGCTCTAAGTTCCAATTTATTAAGAGAGACATGTTGGCACATCTGTGGGAAACCCGAATCTGAAAGCTTCCTGGGTTTTCCACCCAGTTGAAAGTTCATGAAATTGCCCCCACACCCACATGTCCATCACATGGTCCAATCTTCCGTGGCTACGCTGGCATCTCCACCCATCCACTTCCGGTCAGGTGCAGAGATGCAGAGACAAAGAATGACTGTGGGCTTCTAGAAAGGAATGTTTTAAGGGTCTTGTGAGTATGCCTAGCTGCTCCACAATCAACATGCTGATTAAGCATTGGGTGCAGCCGGTGTCCACAATTGCCCCAATTTCACCCTCCACTCCCGTTTCGGGCACTTGGAGGTTGCAAGCGGATGGGTGCACTCCCCATTGGGTCGTCTTAATAAACATTCATATTCTACTCCTTACTATTCCCCCTCCCAATTACCCCACTAATGAAACAGCATAGTAAAATAGTAGAGAGTGTGGCAGGCCAAAGATCAAAAGGAGTATGACTGTAGGCCTGACTGCTAGATTTACCTAACAGCCACATTACTAACTTAACTACTGCAGTCATTCACTTAACAACTGTGGCAAGAAGGTCACAAAATGGAGCAAAATTCACTTAACAAATCTTTCGCTTAACAATAGAAATTAAGCACTCAATTGAGGTCGTAACTGAAGGACTATCTGTATTTGACCATAATGTGGTCATATTTTACTTAAAGGCTATGAGAATCTGCAGCAAACATCCAACAAGATTGAGATATTGATTTTTTTAAAAAAAGTTTATTAAAAGATTATTTCATTTTTTTTCTTTTGGCATCCTCCCTCATCACTCAATGTACACATTATTAGGAATCTTATGTGTATTGACTAGTCTGAGCCCTTGATAAAAGTGATTTCATTCATTAGGTAAAGGTTCCCCTCACACATATGTGCTAGTCGTTCCCGACTCTAGGGGGCGGTGCTCATCTCTGTTTCAAGGCCGAAGAGCCAGCACTGTTTGAAGACATCTCCGTGGTCATGTGGCCAGCATTTTTTACATGCTTTCAAACTGCTAGGTTGGCAGAAGCTGGGACAAGTAACGGGAGCTCATTCCGTTACGCGGTGCTAGGAATTCAAATCACTGAATTGCCAACCTTTCTGATCAACAAGCTCAGCATCTTAGCCACTGAGCCACCGCTTCTTTTTCATTCATTAGAGATTTAACCTTTGCAAAGTAGTTTGTGGCAAAACCTGTTCATTCAAATTGTGTTTAATTCTGAACAAACTATCAAGACTCCAAAACAATTCCCTTCAGGTATGAAATCATTCTGTCTGAAGTGCAACATGTGCTGTTAGGTGGGCAGAGAGTGCCTGTTTACTTCCTCCCCCCCAAAAAAAGATCAAAATAGTGGGTGTTGAACTTAAAGAGCTTCACAATGTGTGCAAAACAACCCATTTCATGCTTGAAAACAGCCAATTTGTTCGAAGGAGAAAGGCCATTGAAAACACAAAATGGTCCATTGAAAATAGAGATATTTGGAATGCAGAGCAGTTGGGTGTCAAAACGTGTTGTGCAACAGGATTATTGGTCAAAAGAAAAAAAGTCTCATATGGATAACAGGGAAGGGTCAGTGTTGTGGCCCAGCAGGAGCCGTTGGAGCTGCCGATGGACTCCGATAGCGAGGAACCCTATGAGTCTGCTATGGAAGATATGGAGGACCCTGGGCAGGGTTCAGACTCAGAGTAGGGACCAGAGAGGCTGGTTGGCCACCACGAGGCGCCTGAGGCATGGAGCAGTGGGAAAGATCAAAGGGAGTTTGTCCCTGACGCCAGGCAATGGAGGGCGGAGAAACAGAGGCAGCAGTTACGGAGACTGACTCATAAGAGATAATCAAGCCCAGGTGGTTGTGGCTTGGCCCCTCCCAAGAGAGTATATAAGAAGAGACTTTGGGAGGAGTCCTTTTGCAGGACACAACTGTTCATAATAATGTGGAGAACTCCTTGTCTGGTCTGCCTTGTGTTCTTGTGTCTGTTGGAGTCTGGGTTGCTGCCAACGTCGTGCCAGTGAGTCATGTCTGGGCTTTCAGCCAACAGGATTATAATTGCTGTGAGTAAAGAGTGGCAAACAGCTAAGCCTGTGTCTGTGTTCATTACCGGAGAGAGGGGGGCCAGAACAGGTCAGTAACCAACAGGCTACCATAAGGACAAGGAAGGGAAGAATCCTTATACGTTGGCCCTTAAGGTATGAAAAAGGCTTATAAAGCCAAGCATTAGAAGACGAAGCCAGTGAGACTCAAAAACAGAACAGAGAAAGAACAAGAGAGGAAGAAGTTATTTTAATAAAATGTTTTTGGAGTAAAAATCTATCTAAAGATAGTTTTTACTATTTAAGATACATTAATAGTTTAGTTTATTCATCATGAAATGGAGCTTAGTTATGCAACATGAAGCTGCATATTCTGCAATATTGGGACTGTGATTTCAATTGAGTTGATTTAAATTAAGCCTTTTCACTAGTGATTTAAATCATGATTTAAATTGACTTTATTTAAATCAAATCCACCCCACTCTCAACCTTGAATCTCGGTGGGATTCGAACTGCCAAACTGCAGCCAGCCAGCAGAAGTAGCTTGCAGTACTGCACTCTAACCACTATGCCACCAAGGCTCATTCCTCTGCAAGATAACCCTCAAAGTTCTGCTCACTGTTATTGTATTTACTTTATAAATCACCATAGTTTGCCACAGATACACATTCTCTTTAGAAATCTTAGAACCATGCAAACTTTTCCTTGGGGTCATCATGAACAAAATCCTCAGCATTTGCCTACCTCGTCAGGTACTCTATTTGTGGTAGGAAACCGTGCAAATCTTATGCATTGTTACCTTGCAAAAAAGCTTGCCTTTTTTTGTGCTTGTGGGGTGTTTAGTAAAATGTGTGTATTCTGGGGAACCATAAATAAACATGCAAGTGACTAATGCTTTTCAGCAAACCTTCTCAGAGATTTGTACCTGGCAGGAGCTGAGAGTTCATTGGTTTCCTTTAGTTCTAATTTAGCCATCCCATTCAGATAAGTGTTGACATGAATTCCCTAGTGCAAGGGTGTCAAACCCAAGGCCCCGGGGTCAGATCTGGAGCTTGGGAACCTGTTTTCATGGGCAGAGCCCTTGGGCCACCACAGGCACCCCAATACGAGTGATGTCGAGCTAGCCACGCCCATCCTGGCCACGCCCACCCTGGACCCCCGAGATTAAACACAATCCTGATGCATCCCTCAATGAAATTAAGTTTGACACCCCTGCCCCAGAGAGTGGTATACATTTTCTCAAGCAAAACTAAACATGTTAGCTATAGATCCAGTAATGATCTGAATACTACTGCCCATCTTCCTGGTCTTAGAAAACATATTTATGTTATATAAGCAGTATGCTTCCTCCCATATTTGGGCATACCAGGGGTTGTGACACAATACATACATATTTCCCTGGCTTAGCTGATAAAGGAGGAGAGCCTGTGGCTTAGTGGCTAACACAACTGCCTAATATGTAATACAGCACAGGTTCAAATCCCAGTAAGGGTATGGCTAGCTGATGAGAGCTAAATAGTTTGAAATAGATCTATACTAGTCTCCCTTTATTTATTTATCAGCACAAATGCAATATATACCCCTTGGATATCGCTTAATTAACAAATAAAAGAGAGAACAGCTTCCTCCACCAATGCAACACGTAAAATAAATTATCTTCTAATTTTTAGAAATGGCCCTACCATAGCCATGGACACACAGCAAACAGGCAAAGAATCCCTTGCTAAATTTTTTGAAGCCCACCCCCTCCTGCCTTCTACCCCCAAACGTGCACACAATTTTCACTTTTCATATTGAAGATGCCTGGATCCACATTCCTATCACTGCATAAAATGCTTCCCCATATTTTAAAACTGGGACTGCATCCAACTGCCAAACATGCCAGACAAAAATATAATGTTCTGGAGACTAGAGGGAAATGAGTCATTTGTTGCTTTTCACAATGACAAGAAGAAGAAAAGTGTGCAAGGAAAAAGAGAGTCAGAATCACATAATTTCCCTTTTAAAAGTTTCTCTTTCATTTGGAGTAGTTTTAGGAAGTATCAAACTTCTGGTATTAAGCATGCTATATATTTGTTAATGCATGCTTTGATGGACTAATACATTTTAAGTAGGTGTGATTCAGTGGTGGGATTCAAATAATTTAACAACCGGTTCTCTGCCCTAATGACCATCTGGGTAGGTGGGGCTCGGTGGTCATGTGACTGGGTGGGCATGGCCAACTCAAGGTCACTCAGATGGATGCTTCGGCTTAGCTGTTATAATGTAATAAGGATTAACCGGAGAGGCAGTTTCTGTAAGCAGGTCAATAAAGATTAGGCTAGAAGCAACACTAGAATGTTTCCTTCCTGCCTTCCTTACAGGATTAGCCCTGTAAAGTGAAAAAAATAAAATAAAAGGAGATTTCTTCCAACAATCAATTCTCTGAACTACTTAGAAAGTTACCAACCGGTTCTCCCGAATATGTGTGAACTGGCTGAATCCCACCACTGGTGAGATTTAAAAAAAAAGACACACATGTTTAACATATCTTGCAAAAGGAAACTTCCATAGTTTTTTTTTCCCCCAAGCTCAACTAGGGATATATTGGCTAATATAAACAATTGTGTAGGTATATATTTCCTTTTAGATAGATAGAATAGTTGGAATAGATAGAATTCTTTATTGGCCAATTGTGATTGGACACACAAGGAATTTGTCTTTGGTGCAGATGGTCTCAGTGTACATAAAAAGACAAGATACATTCATCAAGAATGAATCTCCTCCCACTTACAACTGCACGACTCTAACTTTGTTGCATGTATCCTTACAATTTATATTGATATTGTTTCCTGATTGCTTATTTGTGCCCTATGACTATCATTAAGTGTTGTACCTTATGATTCTTGATGAATAGTTTGACAGTGTTGAGGGAATTATTTGTTTAGCAGAGTGATGGTGTTTGGAAAAAAAAACCTGTTCTTTTATCTAGTTTTCTTGTTGTGCAGTGCTCTGTAGTGTCATTTTGAGGATAGGAGTTAAAACAATTTATGTCCAGGATGTGAGGGGTCTGTAGATATTTTCACAGTCCTCTTTTTGACTCGTGCAGCATACAGGCCCTCAATGGAATGAAGGCAGGTTGGTAGTAATCATTTTTTTCTGCAGTTCTAATTATCCTCAGAAGTCTGTGTCTGTCTTGTTGGGTTGAAGAACCAAACCAGACAGTTATGGAGGACAGACTCAATAATTCTTCTGTAGAACTGTATCAGCAGCTCCTTGGGCATTTTGAGTTTCCTGAGTTGGCACAGAAAGAACATTCTTTGTTGTGCTTTTTTTATGATGTTTTGGATGTTAGGTGTCCATTTTAGATCTTGAGATATGATAGAACCTAGAAATTTGGAGGTCTCTGCTGTTGATACGGTGTTGTCTAATATTGTAAGAATTGGTAGTATGGGAGGGTTTCTCCTATACCTTCTCCTTTTTAGAGTTAAGGTCTTTTGCTCAGGAGTTAAAATTGTATACATAGTGCTCCATCCTTCCATTCCTCCCCTCAATAGTGATAATGTTGAGATAGATTAAGCTGAGGATGATTGGCCCCAGTGAGATGGCATCATGGCCCAGGAATCACATTAAAGAAGAGGCTCCAGCAAAATCTATGGGATCTCAGTCTCAAGAGACTAACACAAGAATCACTTTATGCCAACCAAATATAAGAGTAGCTGGAGAAGTCAAATGATTTTGATGATGTTAAGTCTCCTAGCCCGCAAACTCAGTGAGTGGAGTGAAGAGCAAAGCAACATTGTTCCATTGGGCTACTTGCCAAGCAAGAGAGCAAATCTCTTGATTAATGAAAGCTGGCTGCAGCCTGATTCAAGAATCAGCTTTCATCTGCATTGGAAAAGCAACTTCTGACTTTTGGCTCTTACACTCATGTCCCTGTTCATGTCAGAAATGTTGAGTATCTAACCTTTGAATTGCTTGCAAACCCTGACCCAGATCTCAGAATTTTGGACTGATTCTGGACTATTCATCTGTATGGTCCTATTTGAAACAATTCTGGCAAGCGTCTGAGATTTTGTTTAGCATGCTATTATCTCTTGATGAGTAAACTGGGAGATATTGCTGCAACTGTGTGTGAGTCAGTATTTGAAACCTAAAACTAGTTGCTGTAGTTGAGAATGGACTATTGCACATACTTGGTTATAAGAAGCTGAAAAGAATGTAAATGTATAGAAATGAAACTATTTCCTTAAAGTCCTATAAATGACTCTTCTATTTTTGTATATATCTGCCTCCTAATTTATAGAATGGTCATTTAGTCTATGCACTATGTTAACAGAAACGATGAAATCCTTAGATTGCTACTTATTGAAGTTGACAGTTTGCTATGAGGAATGATATGAAAACAGTAGTTTTGCGTTCCCTGTTGGTAGAATATATATTTTCTTATTTCATTTTCATAAAATTGCCTCTGGGTATATGTAGAGATGTAGACAATACAAAATTGCTATTAAATCTTCACACACACACACACACACACACAGGTGGGAGTGGAGAAAACTGTGAGCAAATTGATGTAGCTTGCACCATATCCTTCAGGTTAGTTCACATGATTTATTAATAGTTATCAATATTCTATAAGGTATAGAAAAGTGGAGGAAAACACAAGGCACAAACTACTGAAACTTGGAAGTTTCCTAAGGGGAATAACACTGCAAGGGTATATCATTATTTTTAAAAAGTTTAGGGTAACTTTTTTTTTTTTTTAAAAAAAATCTCCCTTCAATTTCCTTCAATTTCAAATCCATTTTTTTGCTTATTCAAGTGCAATATTTTTGGATATGTCATATTTTGTTTGTAAGTTTATGAGATGGAATCTATTGAGGATTTACACACATACGCATGCCCAGACACACACACACACACACACACACACACACACACACACACACACACACACACACATTTGCAATCAAAATATGACATCTGATTATCTGGCCAAAGAAAATAGTTTATAAATATAAGAGATTGACCTTCCAGGTAGAAAGAAAAAGTCCAGGAATATATGTATATATGTATGTATGTATGTATGTATGTATGTATGTATGTATGTATGTATGTATGTATATATGTATATATGTATATATGTATATATGTATATAAGTATATATGTATATATGTATATATGTATATATGTATATATGTATATATGTATATATGTACGTGTGTGTGTGTGTGTGTGTGTGTGTATGGTTTCCTAATTTACAATAATAGGCTACAGAATTTTCTTGGGGTTGGTTGGGGTGTGGACAGTATGACATTTCAATCATTGTAGCAGGTCCAGAGGTATTTCACGAGAAGAGTCCTCCAATCCTCTGCTCACAATAGAATCCCTTATGCCATCAGGCTTGAAATTTTGGCTTTGGACAACCTTGAACTATGTCACCTATGACCTAAGCATTGTACACAAAACTGTCTGTATCAATCTTCTACCTGTCAATGACTACTTCAGCCTCAATCACAAGGGCAAACAATAGATACAAACTCAAAGTAAACCGCTCTAAACTTGTTTGCAGAAAATATGACTTCAGTAACAAAGTGGTCAATGCCTGGAATGCTCTACCTGACTCCATTGTTACTTCCTCTAACCCCCATAAGTTCAACCTTAAACTCTCTACCGTGGACCTCACCCCATTCCTAAGAGGTCCATCAAGGGAGCGTGCATAAGTGCACCAGGATGCCTACCATCCCTGTCCCACTGTCCCCATTTATTTGTACTCATTTCATGTGCTCATGTCCATGTTTATACTTATACCTGCCATCTCATACATGTTTGGCAAACTAAAGAAATAAAAATACATAAATAAAAGTATCTGATAGGAAACCCTGACCTAGAGACCCAGTAACAATGGTAGAATCTACAATATAAAAAGAGATCACAGGTTTACTGCTACGTCTAGGTGTATCTTTGCCAAGAAAACTGCCCAGTTGTCTTAATCACGATGACCACACAATTTGGAATCCTTTTGAGAACATTGTTATTGTCTGGAAAAGCATTTGAAAGAGACATTCCGCGAGACTGTGTGAACAAAGCACCTCTCTTTCGAATGTAAAAAACAAGCAAGTCTTTTGCAAGGCTCAAATCTTCAGAAATCCCAAATGGAATTTTGGTTTGTACTTTGCACACAAACACACACCCTCACACATACACACACACACCAGGGTGGGTTCCTGCCAGTTCTAACCTCTTCTATAGAGGAGGTTCCACAAATCTACAGTGCTGTTTAGAACCGGTTCCAGGTCCCTCTTCCCGCCCATCCGCCCATCATCAAGATGAAGAGCAAGAGGAGGAATTCTGGGAGTTGAAGTCCACAAGTCTTAAAGCTGTTAAGTTTGAACACCCCTGGGGGTTTTTTTTCTAAAGAGTTAGGGGTGCAGGGGTCTTGTAACTTGACAGCTTTAAGACTTGAGTGCTTCAAATGCCAGAGTTTCTGAGCCAACATTTTGGTTGCTAAGCCAAGAGCATTGTTAAGTGAGTTTCACCACATTTTACAAGTTGGCCATGCCCACCCAGTCACATGACAGCCAAGCCACTCCCACTCGGTCACATGGCCAGCAAGCCACTCCCACCCAGTCACATGGCCAGCGAGCCACTCCCACCCTGTCACATGGCCAGCAAGCCACTCCCACAAAGCGGGCCACACCTACAGAAGAGGTTCTAAAAAAATTTGAAACCCACCACTGACACACACACACAAATGGGGAGGGAGCACTTTTCCCAAGGAGTTCTATGAGCCTTGCAATAGCAATAGCAATAGCAGTAGACTTATATACCGCTTCATAGGGCTTTCAGCCCTCTCTAAGCGGTTTACAGAGAGTCAGCATATTGCCCCCAACAATCTGGGTCCTCATTTTACCCACCTCGGAAGGATGGAAGGCTGAGTCAACCCTGAGCCGGTGAGATTTGAACCGCTGAACTGCTGATCTAGCAGTAGCCTGCAGTGCTGCATTTAACCACTGCGCCACCTTGCAAACAGATTGTGTGTGTTTTAACACTTGAAAGAGAAGTGCCTCGTTCGCTCTAATATACACTGTATTGTGCTCTGGAACCACTTGGAGAGTACCGATATTGGTGCTCTAAAAATGCTGCAAAATAAATACACGCAGTGAAGCATCTCTTCCAAATGGCTCTTGGCACAGTTCTATATTATTCTATAGCGAACTTCACACCTACTGCTCTGCATAAGCTGTGGCTTCCTGGATCCTGGTTGGCTTGTAGGAGCAAAGATCATTGTTTCACCCTCAAAGCCCTTTCTTCTTAACTAGTTGCAAGGACAGGTGGCTGCTTTATGTCAAGCAGAGAACCCTGATAAGACCTGAAATTAAAAATGATCCTCGGCTCATCTTTATTTTTCTGCCGTTCCGGTGTAGAGCTTTCTGTCCATTCTGTTTCAACAGGCTGAAATGCTTCGTGTAATTAAATGCACCTAGTCTCGCTGCAGGTCTTCTTACAGGATATTGTTTCCAGCGTGGAGAAGACACTCAGTATGTGCCCAGGTTTACAAGAATCCGTACAAGTTTGAGTAGGAAAACAGGGTGGACGTAAAATAGTTTATTAATGTGGTTCATACACAAACAGATTTTTCTCCCCGTGTTGCTTGTTTTGCATCTGCTTTAAATTCAGTCAAGGCAAGAGGGAAGATGCAGGGCTATTGCAAATTATCTAACATACCTCTGTCCTGACTACTCTTTGGAAACCATTCAATCTAATTTATTTTTTCTGCAATGTCTCTCGGTTGTGCTGGCAAAAAGAACCATTGACCTTTTAAGAATAGAAAAAACAGAGTTGGAAGGGACCTTGGAGGTCTTCTAGTCCAACTCTCTGTCTAGTCAGGGAACCCTATACCGCTTCAGGAAAATGGTTATCCAACATCTTCTTTAAAACTTCCAGTGTTGGAACATTCAGAACTTCTGGAGGCAAGTTATTCCACTGATTAATTGTTCTAATTGTCAGGAAATTTCTCATTAGTTCTTAGTTGCTTCACTCCCTGATTAGTTTCCATCTATTGCTTCTTGTTCTACCCTCAGGTGCTTCGGAGAATAGCTTCACTCCCTCTTCTTTGTGACAATCCCTGAGATATTGGAATCCTGTTATCATGTCTCCCCTAGTCCTTCTTTTCATTAAACTAGACCTACCCAATTCCTGCAACCGTTCTTCATAAGTTTTAGCCTCCAGTCCCCTAATCATCTTTGTTGCTCTTCTCTGCACTCTTTCTAGAGTCTCCACATCTTTTCTACATCGTGGCAACCAAAACTGAATGCAGTATTCCAAGTGTGGCCTTAGCAAGCCATTGTAAAGTGGTATTAACACTTCACGTGTTAAAATTGTGTTCATGTATCTTCATCACACATAGGTAGCATGCCCTCTGTTTCATTCTGGGAGGAAAAATTAATATTTTAAGATTTGATGTGCTACCTGCAATGTGTTACATCTATGAGTATGTGAGGCATAGGCATTTTGTCATTTTTTTTATTTTTATTTTTATTTGAAGGGTGGGGAGAAAGTATGTTTCTGTGTTTCTAAACACTGTGGCTGGTGTGTAGATGATAATATAACTGTTCTAGTTTAAGTTAGAGAGGGGGCTATTTGGGGACTGGAGTGTTGGGCTGACAGTTTCATTGGCTTATGGTTATCTTATCTGTTTGTGTTTTAAAGACTTGCATACAAATCAATCAATAAGCACATTTGCCTTGCAATAGTATAGAGCAGTGTTTCTCAACCTTGGCGACTTTAAGTCCTGTGGACTTCAACTCCCAGAATTCCCCAGCCAGCTATGCTATGCTGGCTGGGGAATTCTGGGAGTTAAAGTCCACAGGACTTAAAGTCGCCAAGGTTGAGAAACACTGGTATAGAGCATAGGTACGCGGTGGCTCAAGAAAATGATTTCTATTTTCTTATGTGTTTCCCTAGAAAATCTCAGTTCCTATTTTGTTTCTCCTTCTTTTTCCTGATGTTCCTGAAGTTTTCACTGAGCCCTCTTCTCAGGATGCCTTTCTCTAAACTGAGCATGCAACCAAATGCATGAATTTCAACTAAAAATATTCTGGGAGTTGATATTCACACATCTACATTCCCTCGGATGTGAAAAACTCCCTAAGCCTCCTAACAATGAAACATTCAAACCAGGGAAGCTGAGGGTTAATATCAGTGGTGGGATTCAGCCAGTTCGCACCCATTCATGAGAACCTGTTGTTAGCTTTACAAGGAGTTTGGAGAACCAGTTGTTGGAAGAAAACTCATTTTTCCCACCACTTTACAGGGCTAATCCTATAAGGAAGGCAGGAAGGGAACATTCTGGTGTTGTTTCTAGCCTAATCTTTATTAGGCTGGAAACATGTGTGCTAGTGATTTCCAGCTCTAGGGACGGTGCTCATCTCTGTTTCTAAGCCACAGAGCCAGTGCTGTCCAAAGACATCTCCATGGTCATGTGGCCGGCATGACTAAATGCCGAAGGTGCACGGAATGCTGTTACTTTCCCACCAAAGGTGATTCCTATTTTTCTACTTGCATTTTTACGTGCTTTTGAACTGCTACTTTGGAAGAAGCTGGGACAAATAACGGGAGCTCACTCCATTACGCAGCGCTAGGGATTCAAACCGCCAAACTGCTGACCTTTCTGATCAACAAGCTCAGATCATGTTATTATTCTGGACCTTTTACAATATTCCCGTTTGCACAATGGTAGGAGCCTGCCCGTTTAAAAATCGGTTCAGTGAACGCATGTTTCCCTGCATGCGTGTGCACAGTTTTACCAAAACTTACCTTCCATATTACTTCTTGGGAATTAACACAGCTGAGGCGTCGCAATCTGCTCAGCTGGGCTGATCAGCTGAGAGGATATAGGTAGGTAAAATGCAAGGTTGTGCAGGTGGGCGCACCTGATTGTTGGAGCAAATTGGTTCGCTCTCAGCTGATCATCGGAGCTATCGGTTTGCCTGAACCGGTCCAAACTGGCTGAATCTCACCACTGCATTTGCATCCAGAATGCTAGGGCTCCCCATAGGCAAATATTTGGGGACAAAGACCTTCAATCTTCCGATGTGACTCTCCCTTTAATTTCCCAGCCTCATTGTAGGGCCTGTAATATATTCACCACTTTACAGAGCCATGTGATCCTTGTCTAAGAAGGATCTTAATCAAACCGACGATGTCTCTGCATAAAGTTTTATTGCCTTTGAGATGATGCTGTTTCTTCCAATGGCAGCGCTGAGAATTGTTGTGTCAGTTTTGAGTTGTAAACTTCATTTCATCTCCCAAGTCTACGCAGAAGCGAGTTCTGTAGACCTCACAATGCTTGCTAATGAACTGGAAGTTTTGCAAACACCAAGAATCTCATTAGAGCAGAAAAGCTGAAATGTGAAGTCCTGTAAATGATGTTTTCCCCCCCTCTCAATTTCTTAATAGGAAAACAACATTGCTGCTGTAGAATTTTATTTTAGCACATATTATATTTTCGTAGATTTTCATGGGTATTGGTATGCTGGTCTTGACCCGAATACAACAAGACCAGTGGTAGGATTCAAATAATTTAACAACCAGTTCTCTGCCCTAATGACCAGCTGGGTAGGCATGGCTTGGTGGTCATGTGACTGTGTGGGCGTGGACAACTCAACATCACTCAGGTCAATGGATGCTTCACCTTAGCTGTTACAATGGAATAAGGGTTAACCAGAGAGGCAGTTTCTGTAAGAAGGGTAGTAAAGATCAGGCTAGAAACAACACCAGAATGTTTCCTTCCTGCCTTCCTTACAGGATTAGCCCTGTAAAGTAGGAAAAAGCAAAATGAGATTTCTTCCAACAACCGGTTCTCTGAACTGTTCAGAAAGTTAACAACTGGTTCTCCCCCTTCTGGTCCTTTGGGGGATAAGTTGCCCCCCCCTTTTCTTTGTGGCAGCCCCTCAAATATTTGAACACTGCTATCATGTCACCCCCAGTCCTTCTTTTCACTAGACTAAACACAATTCCTGCAATCATTCTTCATGTATTTTAGCCTCCAGTGGCAACCAAAACTGGATGCAATATTCCACGTATGGTCTTACAAAGGCATTATAAATCAGTACTAACCCTTTACATGATCTTGATTCTATGCATCACTCTCTCTGTGTCTTTCACACACATATGTTATTTTCATTTCCAATGGAAGTAAACCATGATTTAGAGAGAAGCGAAAAAGCGCAATTATAATGGACATATGACAGTGGAAGGAAAATAACCTAGTGTTTGCAAAACTTTGCCATATGCATTTTAGTTTTGCAGAGGAAAACAAGGGATGCAATTAGACCCAAATGAGTGATACATTTAAAAGCTAACATACAACAAACCAGAAGCAGTAGTTCCTTTTCACTGCATTGAAGAGTGGTATATAATTATGCAGAAAAAAAAATGATGAAGATTGTGGATAGCACAGATTAATGGTTCACCATTTAGCTGGAGCTGAAATTTTTAGCCATTCCTATGGAATTCTACAGAGGATACAGTCCTCATCTTACAAGGATTTGTTAATGACCAAAGTTTTGTAAAAATAACTTACAACCAACTTATGACCAAGCTTAACAAGGAGCTCATATTTGAGATAGTTGCAGCTTTCATTTCATTTGATTGTCATTTGCATCTTTCTCAGCTGGCTTCTGATAAGCAAATGGAGGAAGCTGGATTGGTTTAATGACCACTTAACAACTACAATAATTCATTTTACAGACCTGGCAAAAAAGTTTGTCATCTTGGGCATGATTCATGACTTTCCTGATTATGATTATTATCTTATGATTTATTATGAATGTATTTTATGATGGTTATGATCATGATTTATCACTTGTTGCTTGTGTGTACACTGAAATCTTATGCACCACAGACAAATTCCTTCTGTGTTCAATCACACTTGGCCAATAAAGAATTATTTTCTGTTCTGTTTTGTTCTATTCTATTCCGTTCCGTCCCGTCCCGTCCCGTCCCATCCCATCCCATCCCATCCCATCCCACCCCACCCCACCCCACCCCACCCCACCCCACCCTACCCTACCCTACCCTACCCTACCCTACCCTACCCTACCCTACCCTACTCTACTCTACTCTACTCTACTCTACTCTACTCTACTCTACTCTACTCTACTGAAAATAAATTCTGGCCTCAATTGTTGTTATAAATAAAGACTACCTATAAATGAGTTTTCCCGATCTTCTTCGTAGGAATCTTTACCTTAATTCCAAAGGTCTATTGAAAATGGATTTAAGAAAGATAAATCAATACTAGGACTTCTTAGGAAATTACAAAATAAAATTTTATAAGTAGAGTCCTCTGTAGAGACAAGACATGAAGCTGCATGGAAAATAACAAGAAAAAACCCACCACATCAGTATTGGTTAGTCTTTATGGACAAATTCAACACTGTAAATTATATGCACATTCTCCTTGAAACATGTACTCTATTTCTTGCTGCGTGTGACTTAATTCCTTACTCTTTCCCCCATGCATTCCAATTATGGAATGAGCTATGGTGGTGCAGTGGTTAGAGTGCAGTACTGCAAGCTACTTCTGCTGACTGCCGGCTGCCAGCAGTTTGGCAGTTTGAATCTCACCAGGCTCAAGGTTGACTCAGCCTTCCATCCTTCTGAGGTGGGTAAAATGAGGACTCAGATTGTTGTGGGCAAGAGGCTGACTCTGTAAAGCGCTTAGAGGGGGCTGTAAAGCACTGTGAGGTGGTATATAGGTTTGTGCTATTGCTATTGCTATGGAACCACATAAGTAGGACATTATATATAAGTAATCTTACAATTTAAATGAGCTGTATGCAAGTTGGCAGCCAGTCCCTATGACGGATACTTTCCTCTCCTTCTCACTTAAAGTGATGCAAAGCCATGATCCTACAGTGATGGACGGCTGCTGCAAATCACATCTGAAAATGCCAATCAAACTCAATGGCATTATAGGCTACGCAAATGAATTCTCTTCTGATGTTCTCATGCATCACTGCTTAAAAGTAGTATGATGATTATGGGCAATGATTATGGACTTATTGAAACCTTACCAAAGTCAAGTTAAAAATAAAAAACCAAAAAGGAGTTGAACCTCGCCTGTAAGTATTGCCCTAGAAATATTCTAACCTTCCTGAAAAATCAATGATCAAATCAACTGTCAGCATTCCAAGTATCATGTAGAATTAAATCAGAGTCCAAGGCAAAATGATCCTTAAAGTTCCAATTTAATAAATCAGACATCTTAGCATCGTGCTGTGGAATCCCAATTCTAAAGAACTTCCTGAGATTCCACCCAGTCAAAAGTTCATGACCTCGTCCCCACACCCACAAATCCATCACATGGTCCAATCGTCTCCTTCCACGCTGGCATCTCCACCCAGCTGCTTCCGGTCAGGTGCAAAGGTGCGGAGACAAAAGATGACCTTGGTCTTCTAGAAAAGAATGACAACAACACATTCCACAATCCTACTCCTTTCTATTCCCCCCTCCCAACTACTACACTAAAGGAACAGCATAACGAAATAACAGAAAGTGTGGCAGGCCAAAGATCCTAAAAAGGAATATAACTGCAGGCCTGACATCAACATATTCTTTATGGACCATCAAATCAAGGTTTACTCTTAGCAACCGCATAGATAGAGTGATGTGTTCCCAATCTGGCTTTTCAGATTTTCAACTCTGCAGTGGTTGTTGCTATCATTGAGTCCATTGCCTTTGCTGCCGCTTGCCCGCTTCTTCTATTCCCTTCCACCTTTTCCATCTTTAGAGAGTTCCCTAGAGAGCTACATCTTCTTACAAATATCTCCAAAATATAATCACTTGAACCTGGTCCTGTCTACCTTGAGTGCAAACTTCGAGTTGATTTCATCTATCAATTTTCCTCCTTATGCGTTCCACAAAATTTAAATGCTGGCATAAAACCAGCTGCTGTTATTATTCTCCTCTGGAAGAAGAAGAAAAATAGAAATGTGTTAATTCGTGACACTTTTACACTTCTTTCATTCATGTGAAATGAAAACAAACCAAATAAAAGGGTGATATGTAGGCTACTACAAACTTTAGAAACTTACTTTTTTTTAATAGCAGAGACAAAAAAAAAAGATTTCCTGCCTAGATTTCCCCTGTGTAATGCAAGAAGAAGCCATTATTTTTGTGCAGTTCTGAATTTTATCTTCTCTTTCCAACAGATCAGGATGAGGATTAGAAATCATGTGTGGTAGGAGAGAGGAAAAAGAGGGCTGCCTTGGGAATTTGATATTAAAACAGATTAAATGATAAATGAAGGCTGTGCTTTACATTGTGATGAAAACTTAGGAAACTTTGGAAATGAGAACGGCATATCAGCTCATAAATACATGTTCTTTGTCAGTGGGTGCAAACAAGCCCATAGGTATCTGCAGAATTGTTCAACCTAGGAACAGCTATAACCCAATTTTATGGAGAAATTGGATAAAATATGAACAAATATTGGACCAATTATGAAGAGATTGGCAATGGAGAATATAACAGTAACAGAGTTGGAAAGAACCTTGGAGGTCATCTAGTCCAATCGCCTGCACAAACAGGAGACCCTATATCAGTGATGGCTAACATTTTTATAGCAATAGCAATAGCAATAGCAGTAGACTTATATACCGCTTCATAGGCCTTTCAGGCCTCTCTAAGCGGTTTACAGAGAGTCAGCATATTGCCCCCAACAATCTGGGTCCTCATTTTACCCACCTCGGAAGGATGGAAGGCTGAGTCAACCCTGAGCCGGTGAGATTTGAACCGCTGACCTGCTGATCTAGCAGTAGCCTGCAGTGCTGCATTTAACCACTGCGCCACCTTGGCTCTTTTCTGGACCAAGTGCCCAAAACGCAAGTGTGCGTGCAGACAAATGCGCGTTCCTGTGCCCCCAAAATGCAATGTGTGTGTGGCTTCTGTTCATGCACCCCATCTCCCGTGCATGGCCCCATGTGCGTGTCCTGCTCCCATGCATGTATGCCAGTGGTGGGATTCAAATAATTTAACAACCGGTCCTCTGCCCTAATGACCAGCTGGGTAGGCGTGGCTTGGCAGTCTTGTGACTGGGTGGGTGTGGCCAACTCAATGTCACTCAGGTCAATGGGCGCTTCGTCTTAGCTGTTACAGTGTAATCAGGGTTAACCGGAGAGGCAGTTTCTGTAAGCAGGGCAATAAAGATGAGGCTAGAAACAACACCAGAATGTTTCCTTCCTGCCTTCCTTACAGGATTAGCCCTGTAAAGTGGGGGAAAAAACAAAAGGAGATTTCTTCCAACAACCGGTTCTCCGGACTGCTTAGAAAGTTACCAACCGGTTTACTGTTTACTGTTTATTAGGATTTGTATGCCGCCCACTCTCGAGAGACTCAGGGCGGTTCTCCCGAATAGGTGCAAACTGGCTGAATCCCACCACTGATGTATGCGCTTCCCGCACCTGCACATGAGGCCCCTTGCATGCACCTCTGTAAGGCCCTCCCGCACATGCCTATCCCCTGTGCATGCACAGCAGAGACTCAAAGACCCGTTGGCTGGAGGGAGGCGCACTCACATGCGTGGTGGAGCTGAACTGGGGTGACAGCTCACATTCCCACAGAGAAGGGGCTGAATGCCACCTCAGGCATATATGCCATAGGTTTCATATCACAGCCCTATACCAGTTTGCTGGGTTGTTGCCGGCATTACTGGCAGTTTGGTGCACACATTTTTTTGCTGCTGGTTCCAGTGACCCAGGCCACCAAATTACTATTGGTTTGGCCAAACCGGTCCTACCGGTAGAAACTCACCTCTGCCCTATACCATTCCTGGACAAAATAGCTGTCTAATCCCTTCTTAAAAGTCTCCAGGGAAGGAGCAGCCACAAATTCCGAAGACAAGGTATTCCACTGGTTAATTGTTCCCACTGTTAGGGATTTTCTCCTTAATTCTAGGTTGCTTCTCTCCTTAATTAGCTTCCTTTTGTTTCTTACCCTTCCAATATAAATGTTTTTGTGCTTTTAACTTCTATTTTTTAAATGTATTGTTGTAAGCCGCCCGGAGTCCTTCGGGATTGGGCGGCCTATAAATTTATTAAACATCAAACATTAAACATCAAATGAAAGTGATCATAGTATGACCTGTTTTATTGCTTTATCAGATTATATGTAAACCAGGGGTGTCAAACTGAAGGGCCAGGGGCCAGATCCGGCCAATGGGGTGCTTAGATGTGGCCTGTAGCAAAGAAACAGCAAAGGACTGGCCCGCAGTTGCTCTGCCAGTGAAAACGGAGCTCGAGCTCCATTTTTGCTGACAGTATTGCGGGAGTTCATCGCAGCTGAAAACGGAGCTCAGGAGCCGATTTTCACTGGCAGAGTGCTCCAGCTGCCACAGGGGCCCTCGACATGAGTGACATCGAGCTGGCCAGACACTCCACCCCCCTCGACCATGCCCCCTCCCCCCAGGTCAAACACAACCCTGATGCGGCTCTCAAATGAAATCGAGTTTGACACCCCTGATGTAAACTGTAGAAGATAAGGGAAAAGAGCAGAACGGGGGTAACAACTTATGAAAACAATCATAAAATAGGCTTTATTATATTTTAAGAGGATACATGTTTGTTTGTTTTTTAATATATCCGTTGGGCTACTTCAGAATGCCTTCCAATAAAAGGGTTGGCATTTATGCAAGGACTTGCAACTGTAGATGCAATCACTTGAAATAAAGTGATAAGTGGCTATTAACAAGAAATAAGATTATTTGAGCTACTTTTTTGTTGGAAAATAGGTATATCAAGGATGACAATGACACTTTTCTCAAATGTGTGATGGTTTCTGAAGGGATGCAAGTTTTCATTAAAAATAAATGTGCTTTGACACTGACT
The DNA here is from genome assembly GCF_009769535.1 of Thamnophis elegans. Lineage (NCBI taxonomy): Eukaryota > Metazoa > Chordata > Lepidosauria > Squamata > Natricidae > Thamnophis > Thamnophis elegans. The sequence goes on along the minus strand of NC_045552.1, from coordinate 51,443,698 downwards.
TTCCTAGTCATCTCTTGTGAAGCTTCTTCAGAGCAAGTTGGACAGTTTAAAAAGAGACACAAATCTCCATGACCTTCTAATGCAGAACAACAAGGACACCATGACAAAATAATTCTATTAGTTGCTGAGTACGAGAATCCTAGGGACATGGTGGCTCAGTGGCTAGGACACTGAGCTTGTCGATCAGAAAGGTCAGCAGTTTGGCGGTTCAAATCCCTAGTGCCACGTAATGGGGTGAGCTCCTGTTACTTTGGTGGGAAGGTAGCAGCGCTCCATGTGTCTTTGGCGTTGAGTCATGCCAACCACATGACCATGGAGACGTCTTCAGATAGCGCTGGCTCTTCGGCTTTGAAACGGAGATGAGCACCACCCCCTAGAGCCAGAAACGACTAACACGCATGTGCGGGGGAACCTTTACCGTACAAGAATCCTAGCCATATTTATAATAATTGCTGTTCATTCTTGAATGCCTTTTTCTCCCATTTAGTATACATAAGGATAAAGCAATTCTCTCTTGGTCTTGATATAATTTCCATCTGTCTTTGTTTTGGGGTAAAGACCTGACATGACATTATGTTGTTTATTTTTGCTTGTGTGAGAACTAACTCTCCATAATTTTTATAGGATTATAGGCTGCAAATTTATGCAGACTTAGTTTCGCAAGCGTAGTACTGACTAATCCAATAGATGTGTCTCTGATCCACTTACACTTCCTTCCTACTAATTGGTATGTCAACAAATGCTAAATGCCATTTTTCCTGCTCCCCTTTTACAACAGAAGAATCAGTTAGTCCTAGCTTCCTAATCCCACTCTCCCTAAATCTGTTTTCGTGTATCGCGAATGCTTCTGTAGCAATCTGGTCTCTGTGTTGGAAGCTTGAATCAACCATGGCATCAATCAACCATGGATTCAAACATTTAGCGAGTATGAGAAGCATACCATGCAATTATTACTGCAAGCTGTTTGTCACAGCACAAGTACACTTAAGATCAAAATACCCAGAATCATGGTCTCATCAACCTCTGTCTTGGTATCTCCTTTGGTGGATAAAATATACCAACAAATCAGAGAAACGCTAAAAAGGACCAGAACTTTTGGGACTTATAGAAGACATCTTAATGTAGCAACAAGAGACTATAGCATTGCATTCCATACACCCAAAAATGTCAGGGTTCCAAATAACATCCAAAATTAAATCAGAGTCTAAGGCAAAGCATTGTTCAAAGTTCCAATTTATTAAGAGAGTCATGTTGGCACATCTGGGAAAACCCGAATCTGAGATTCCTTCATTTTCCCCACCCAGTTGAGAGTTCATGATATCCCCCCCACACACACCCACAAGTCCATCACATGGTCCAATCTCCCCCTGCCATGCTGGCAGTTCCACCCATCCAGTTCTGGTCAGGTGCAGAGGTGACAAAGGATGACCTTAGATTCTAGAAAGGAATTTTATTTTGACATCATCACATTCTACTCCTTACTATTCCCCCTCCCAATTCCCCACTAATGAAACAGCATAGTAGAATAGAATATTAGTGTAGCAGGCCAAAGATCCCAAAAGGATTATATGTTGGGCATGTAAAAAAAGCAACCAATATCTTTGAGTTGCCAGTTTGAAAGAGTTTATATATCATCTCCTAGCTTCTGATTCACCACCTCTGATGTTTCAGAATAGCTATGGAGTATGGGAACTTTTGCAAGATACCATATTTTTTGAAGTATAAGTAAGACACGCCTCAGTTTTTGGGGAGGGAAATAAGAAGAAAAAACTTCTGCCTCTGCCTACCAGCATCCACGATATTCAGCTAGCTAGCTTCCTGACTTGGAACACATGGTAACAAGGTCAGCCAATGAATAGGCATAGCAACTAAGTCAGCCAATGAGGGCTATTTGGACTCTGAAACAGTATTTGCCATGTGAGCAACAAGGAGACAGGAAGGAATCTTGGCTTAGCTGAGAACTGAAAGTGAAACTGCTTGTGTTTTGCTTGTATTTACTGCTACCTTGGAAAACCTGCTTTTGGTATTGTATTGTATATTATTCTTATTTTGAATCCTGCTTACCTGTGTGTGCTTTCTGAATGTGATTGCTGCTGCAAAGTCTGACCAACCACGTCAGCTTCAGCACTTATTGCAGCCTGATTCAGCACAGCTGATTGGTGGGTGGATCGGATTGTCGGAATACCCCAATCAGTTGTTCCAGGCTGCAGGAATTGCCACAGACCATCGCTGCCTACATGCCTTGTGTTTTTGGCCTCTGGTGGAGATGGGTGGGGCTACATTTGCTGTATAAGACGCACCCAAATGTTCACCCTCTTTTTTTGGAGGGGAAAGATGCATCTTATACTCCAAAAAATATGGTAATCTCTCACATATACATGTACAGATACCAATTAACAGAGTTGGAAGGGACCTTGTAGGTCATCTAGTCCAACCCCATGCCCAAGCAGGAGACCCCACACCATTTTTGACAGACAGATGTCCAGTCTCTTCTTGAAAGCTTCCAGCGATGAAGCTCCCACAACTTCTGAAGGCAACGTCTGTTCCATGACTTGATTGTCCTCACTGTCAGAAAATTTCTCCTTATTTCCAGGTTGAATCTCTCCTTGATCAGTTTCCATCCATTATTCCTTGTTTGGCCTTTGGGTGCATCCTCTTGATGGCAACCCCTCAAATATTGGAAGACTGCTATCATGTCTCCCCTGGTCCTTCTCTTCAATAGACTAGCCATGCCCAATTCCTGCAATTGTTAATCTTACGTTTTAGCCACCAGTCCCCTAATCATCCCAATTGCTCTTCTCTGCCCCATTTCACACCTGTGCCTTCTTATTTTAATGTTCTCCTATCTCCCTTCCCCTCTTTTTTTAATCTTTCTGACACTTTCTCCCTCTCCCTCTCCCTCTCCTAAGAGGGATGGATAATCAGAGGTCTGAAGTCATCTTTTGCGGACTTCTTTTGGAATTGGATCAAAGGTCAATTGGCCCGAAGGCCTCATGGGTACAATCTCATTTAAGGAATTTCTAGACTAGGCATGTTGACTGAAGGGTGAGGAGACAAGGTCAAAGTTATGCTGTAGTTTTCTGATTCTTTATCTCATTTGGTTGTTTTCCATGTTCACACTTGTGCCAGCCAAGCTGTCGGTGACCTTGTCACATTCTGAAGAACGGACCGCAATCACCTGGTTGGGAAGAGCCCTTCTTCTTTCACCTTGCCTTGAGAGATTTTGGAAAGCTTAGCAGATAGCCCCAACCTATTTCTGCGTCTTCTGCCAATCCTTATTCTCTTCATTGATGTGGATTGGTCTGGCCAGCTCTCCGTTTTTCAAGCAACATCAGGCTTATGGGATGCTTACTAACCAAACAGTCCCTGATGGATCCCATGGGATCTTTCTTTCTTTCTTTCTTTCTTTCTTTTTTTGCAGCAACAGCAGGCAGTAGCAATATATCAAACCCATTTAAACCAGCGGGTGCCTCAATCTTCGCTGCCAGACTGAGTCCCATCCTCCCATTTACTTGTGACACACAAGCTTTGATCCGTCTTTCATGGCAGCTCGGGAGCTTTGATAGAAAGCTTGGATACACATTGTCAGAACTGGGAGGGGGGAGGGTGGGCTTTGCCAGGAGAAGTCAAGATTTCAAAAGGCTTGTACAGCTTTGAATAGAATGATTCATGGGGAGGGTTGTCCATCTGCTCTCACCGTGGACTGCTGATACCACCCAAAGAGTAACTAGCTCTTGTTTATTTCACTCGCTGGGCTAATGATTGCCAAAGGCTGTTGAGAAAATCAGCAAGGTGACTCCCATTAAGAAGACAAATCGCCTTCCCTCCCCTATAATTTTCATTTGATTGCATATTGGTGTGGCTATAATGGAACAGTAATTTCCAAACATATTAGGAGCAGATTGTGCCTTGAGGCAAAGCCTTGGAAAAAGGTGGTGTTAAATGTACATAATCCAGTTTGGGCGGGGGTGGTGAGGAGAGAGAGAATGGGAGTGGTTTCGTGCCACTTTGGACATCAGTCCATTTTAGAGCTCCTTCCAGTTTAATATCTTGTTCCAAGCCTCCCTTGGAAGTATTATATAGCAGTGAACTTCGCTCAGTGGTGCGTTCCGGATTCCGTTCCAACTGGTATGGTTGTAACGGCCCCGGCATCACCCACATGGACCTGCATGGCGCATGCATGCATTGTACTTGCCTGTGGTGCTTCCGTAGGCCTCCATGACTCTCCAGCTGCTCGGCAGAGCGTCACACAGGCGCCGTACATGCCATGCGCATGCGCAGAAGTGCTTAAAGCACAAGTAAGGAGCTCAGGCAGATGGGCCCTCTGGAGCACCGCACCAGAACGGTATGCAGTGCTCCAGGCAGGATCCAGTATGCCCGTACAGGAACATACCGCCTGCAACCCACCACTGACTTGGCTCCACGTAAAAGGAGATAAATGTATCAATTCTTCTTATGACAAAGAAATTGTCCTGGCTCAAAGAATCCCAATAAAGAAAGAAAGGTGACACTGAGGATCAGAATGGAAGCTAGGTGGGAAGCGGGAAAGTTTATGTAAACAGCGTCAGATGTATGATGTAAGAAACATTGTGCCCAGGGGTGGGATTCAGCTGGTTCGGATTGGTTTGGGCAAACCGGTAGCTGTGGAGCAAATCACTTCACTCCGACGATTAGGTGGGCTCACCTGCCTTCCCCTCCGCTTTACTTGCCTATATCCTCTTAGATGATTCATGCAGCAGAGCAGGTTGCGCCTCAGCTGTGTTACTCCTCAGAAGTAACGTGGAAGATAATTTTTATTAAAACGGTGCACGCTAACCCTAGCCCTAACCCTAACTGAACCGGTTGTTGAATTGGCAGGATCCCACCACTGATGGTGCCATTCAAAGGAAAAGCAACCTAGGTAAATGTGAAACTCAATATTTACTTGTGGGGGGAGTGGTCTTTTTTTTTAAAAAAAACATTTGTATTGGTAGTTGAATGATCTGCATTTCTGTATCGATAGCAGAGGAAAGTGTAAAGGGGAATGAAAAGTATTTAGTATTTAGTATTTAGTATTTATTAGGATTTATAGGCCGCCCTTTTCCCTGAGGGGACTCAGGGCGGCTTACAATCATTAGGGAGGGGGTGCAATTCAAAAATAAACAGTATGTGAACAATGTAAAATAATAAAAACACAACTTGCATTCAACACTCAACACTCAGGTGGGGCAAATTAGAAGCTTATCTCCAGGCCTGTTGGGATAGCCAGGTCTTGAGGGCTGTGCAGAAGGCCTGGACGGTGGTGAGGGTGCGTATCTCGACGGGGAGATCGTTCCACAGGGTCGGAGCTGCAACAGAAAAGGCTCTCCTCCGTGTAGTTGCCAGTCGACATTGACTGGCGGATGGGACTCGGAGGAGGCCCAGTCTGTGTGATCTTATCGGTCGGAGGGAGGTAATCGGCAGAAGGCGGTCTCTCAAGTACTCAGATCCACTACCATGAAGGGCTTTAAAGGTGGTCAACAACACCCTGAAGCGCACCCGGAGATCAACAGGTAGCCAGTGCAGCTCGCGGAGGATGGGTGTTATTTATTCATTTCATTTTCTGATAGAGAAATGATAAATTGGGGCTCCCCGCTTATTTAAATGGGCTTGATATTTTTTTTTACCCTTTTTAAAAAATCTGCAGACTTAAATAGAAAGTAATTGCAGAGTTCAGACAAATTGCACAAAGATGCTGAAGATTTGGAGAACTTGGTCCAAATTCTCCAAATCTGGAGAAGGAGATTAGCATATGATTCCTCCCTCCCTCTTTCCCTCCCCTCCCTCCCTCCCTTGCTTCCTTCTTGTTGTACCTAGAGAATTGGATTGTTTGGTAGCCCCCCCCCCTTTGAATCTCTGTTTGATTATATTACACTTTTCCCCCCTTACATACAACCTAAGAGAAAAAAAGAAATGGCCCGTTATTGTTACCTTCTCCTTTGGCAGTGTTATATATTTGATTGATTGAATGATCGATTCTGTGGTCAAACATAAGAATAAACACACCAGAAATATTTTATTTCATCACATAATAAAGTACACACACACACACACACACACACACACACACACAAACAGTGTTTTCCTTTCTCCCCATATAGTTGTAAATCTTTGATTGGGTTTCTCTTGTGTATGAGAATTTGGATTTCATGGTGACATTAAAACATAGAACCTGCTGCATGAATATCCACCAATGGGGGGAGCTCTGATTTGAACTGCCTTGCAGATAACCCCCTTTAGGAGCACAATCTCTTTATCCCCGTTGACATTGTTGTGTTTTCTGCGGAAAAGTGAAGGAAGAGGGGAGCCCTGCTGGGCTCCATCATAATACCATGTAATGATATTCTTCCACGGTTTAGCTGTAATTTAAGAAGCCTCTGCTCATTTTCAGAAAGCCTGATCTATAATTTGCTAGCATCAACCCAGCAAAAAGGAGGAATCCATGAAGCCCTTAAAACTCTTACAGAAAGATTAGTGTAAAGTTTGACAATCTACCATAGAAGCATCTGCCAAATCTCATGGAAGGCTTTGTTAAACCTCCTTTTTGAGCTCTCCTTATCTTGTTAGTCATTCTACCTCCCACCTTAACTCTACTGCTAACTATTATTTTCCCCAGACCTAAATCCATACTATATTTAGAGGTAACTGAATATAGTGGAGAGCAAAAAAAAAGATATGATTTCTCCTTCCTTCCCCACTTGATGATCTCTCGAAGGATTAAATCTCATTATATTGTGTTCACGGAACCTCTTGAGGATAGTGCTATAAGCTTGCTTGCTAGAAGTGATGGTTTTTTTTTATGTTAGGAGAGAGATAATTTCAATATAAAAAGGTTGCTATTGGCTACAGCAGAGGATATATTCCGTGGTTAAATTTTCAATGGTGAAGGGGAGTTGGGATGAAGGAAGAGTTGCCTAACTATTACTGGTTGGAGGTCTTCTAGTCTAACCCCACCACTACCCAAGCAGGAGACCCTATGCCATTTCCAGACAAGTCATTGTTGAGTTTCTTCTTAAAAGTCTCCAGTGAGGGAGCATCCACAACTTCTGAAGGCAAGCTGTTCCACTTCCTCATTGTCCTCATTGGTAGGAAATTTCTCCTTAGTTCTAGGTTGCTTCTCTCCTTGATTAGTTTCCATCCATTGCTTCTTGTCTTGCCTTCTGTTGCTTTGGAAAATAGGTTATGCATCTTCCAGAAGTCACCCAGTTCTCAGATTTCTTTAGGACAGTGAGTGAGTTGTACATCAATTTGAGCAAATATAGAACATAGCTGATAACCCAGCAGTGCCTCGGTATTTATTTATAAGGGGGGAAATGCCTGAACTAAACATAATTTCTAATGTTGGATTTTCCCCCTTAACAGAGAGAGCCCCCTTGTGGTGTACTGTGAAGCCATTACCATGGCAACTCCACTGTGCTGTACAGTAGAAACCATTTTATGGCACAACAGACTGTATCATAACAGAACACACACCCCGAGAGGTGTTAGGGATGTCTTATCCCCACAGTATTTCTTTTCCGAGAGTAAGGCAGGTTTGGTTGAAATTGTTTGAGGCGTTCCAGAGTTATGCTAAAACACAGACACAGACACACAGACACACACACATATAGACACACAAACACACACACACACACACACACAGCCATTTATACACATATAGCTTCTACATAGGGGGGTAACATCCACTCTACGATTATATAGCTGTTGTCCTCTCTGGACAGCTGAGACAAGATTTCCAGAATCAGCTGCAGTGCAGCTCAAAACCGCCATTCTGCAATTTGCTTAGAGACTGTATACCACGGCTGACCACCCATCTGCAAAATCACAAAAGTATGCCGCTATCTTAGCATTCAATAGGGATGTGTATGTAAGGGAAATGAGATCTCAATCATTCTTTTGCCAACCGTTCAGGTCTTCTTTGCAAAATGACCAAATGTACCCAGAGCACTTTTGAAAAAAAAATATATAGGAAAGGGGAAGATGTTCTATTTATTTCCTCTATTCCCATGAAGAGCAAGAAACAGTGTTTTAGTTAGAGCTACCAAAGCCCACCAAAGCATTTAGAGAATAACGATTTTTGCAGAATTACTAGTAGGAAAGGATCTTCTTGGATATGGCAGCTATGATATTCCCACCCTCTTTTAAAGCTGCTTTATTTACATTCTGTTTAAAAAAACATGAAAAGTGTTGCTGATATAGATATAGATATAGATATAGATATAGATATAGATATAGATATAGATATAGATATAGATATAGATATAGATATAGATATAGATATAGATGATATAGATATAGATATAGATATAGATATAGATATAGATATAGATATAGATATAGATATAGATATAGATATAGATATAGATATAGATATAGATATAGATATAGATATAGATATAGATATAGATATAGATATAGATATAGATATAGATATATATGAATGACTGACTGGTAGAATGATCATTTCATGTTAGTCATCTTTTCAGGAAAGCTTCTCTAACCAAATGATTAAAACAATGATACCCTTTAAGTTGTCTAAGAGCTATATTGATTCTTCAATTATGTTGCTTTACTTACTTATGTGGGGGGGGGGGGGCATGATGGCTCAATGGTTAAAGACTTGTCTTTAACCTGTAACCTCTGAAGAGCTGACAGCCCGGGTTCGGGAACCTAGCTCTGCACTACAGTGCGAGCTCTCATTCTTTGCTTTAGCTCCTGCACACCTAACAGTTTGAAAGCATGCAAATTTAAGTAGATTAATAGGTAGCGTTTTGGTGGCAAGGTAACAGGGTTCCTTGTGCTTCTGGCATATAGCCATGCTGGCCAGATAACCATAGAAATTGGTTGGACAATGCTGGTTCCCTTGGCCAAGAAACAGAAAAATACCATTCCCTAGAGTCAGACCCAACTGACAGGGAAAACTTTACTTTTTTAATTTAACGGGACGTACCACCTGCAACCCACCACTGCTAGGTAGGTAGGTAGGTAGGTAGGTAAGGTAGGTAGGTAGGTAGGTAGGTAGGTAGGTAGGTAGGTAGATAGATAGATAGATAGATAGATAGATAGATAGATAGATAGATAGATAGATAGATAGATAGATAGATAGATAGATAGATAGATAGATATTGAGAGAGAGAGAGAGAGAATGAGAGAGAGAGAGAAACAGAAAGAGAGAAACAGAAAGAGAGAAACAAAGAGAGTGAGAGAATGGGAGAGAGAATGACAGAGTAAGAGAGGTGGAGAGAGAGAGAGAATGAGAGAGAGAGAGAAACAGAAAGGGAAACAGAAAGAGAAACAAAGGGTGAGAGAATGGGAGAGAGAGAATGACAGAGAAAGAGAGGTGGAGAGAGAGAGAGAGATCATAGGTAGATATAGAGATAGATAGACAGATGGATGGATGGATGGATGGATGGATGGATGGATGGATAGATAGATAGATAGATAGATAGATAGATAGATAGATAGATAGATAGATAGATAGATGATAGATAGAAACACACACAGAGAGACATAGAACCCTATACATTGATTGTAACATGAAAAGTCCAATAGAAATTGAGTATTAATTCTACAAATCAGATTCAGAGCAAGATCCTAATCATGGACGGAATAGATAGATATAGATTTAGAAAAATAATACAGTTCAACATCAAGTGCACTCATGAATTCTCTTTAAAGAAACAAGCACACAACCCGCTGACAATCGCATACCGTTTCAAAGTATCCATCAGGAGCAAAAGCCATTAAAAGACAGAGTTCATTTTAAAACAAGCAAAGGTCAAGCAGATTTTCTTAAGAGGAACCTATAAGAGAGAGAAGGGCCCCCATTAAAAAGATCCTAAGTAGGTAATATCTTCAAAGACCTCCATAAAATAGGGACAGCTTTATACAAGTACAGACGTCCTTCAAATAATCCAAACTTGAATTATTTAGGATGGTTTCATATTGGGCCAAGAAATGCATTGGCGCAAAGGTCGTATGATTTCAATAATATAAAACCTTAACCCCCCCCCCCAATGTGATCTATAGGGATGAAGCCTGAACCAAGTTTTTCTAATCCCCAACATTATTAACAATTTTCAAAGATATGCAGTAAAACAGAATCAATTTAGTGAAATGGATGTAACCCAAACACATATAAGTAAAAACACGGTTTCTCCAAGAGGAACCACAAATATTAGCCCAGATGTCACAGGGCAAAGAGTCTTATGTAAATTGAATCCATCTGTTCAAATTTGTGGTTGAAAACAAGAAACAAAGAAGGATCTATTCACCTACTGGTTTCAGTATATAGCTATTACTCTCTAGAGCTGCCTTTTAGTTGGTAAACAAAAATGAGGACAAAATGTAATGTTACAGAATATTCTCCAATCTTTGAGTAGAGAAGACATTTCCCAGTTTCCACTGAAAACAGATTTTTTTTAAAAAAAAAAACTAGTGATTTCTGAATTTACCAATTAAAAAAGACAGTGAACGGACTACGTTAGTTCATTTTGTACTACAAAGCACCAAGTATGCTTACAAGATTTCAAATATCTTTTTCCCCTTCATTTTCTACTGTTTTCAAAACATCTTCCCCCCTTCCTTCCTCCCTCTCTCCTTCCCTCCCTCCCTCCCTCCCTCCCTCCCTCCCTCCTTCCTTCCTTCCCTTCCCTCCCTCCTTTCTTTCCTTTCTTTTCCTTTCCTCTATATTCTTTATTTGTTTATCTTTTCACTCTGTAACAAATCTTATAGACCCACAACACAACTTGTTCATTTCCAGGTTCCTGAAGTATGAAGGAGACCATGTTTTAAATCTAAATTTTCCTTTTCTTGCCTTGTTTAGTTTCTATTATGTCTTCACTTCTACATAAAATAACTGTGTGGAATCCACTTACTGACCCCCCGTAGCTAAACCATAGTCAGATCAAGTCAATATTTATTACAGTCCAAAACCCGAACAAGTTAAAAACACTGAAGGGTTATCGAGTTAAAGGTTCTAGAATAAAGTAATAAATAACAAATAAAATCTAATGTTAAAATCATAATCTGTCAGTCCAATCTCAGTTTCACATAAGCCAAAACACAACATGGCCTAAAACTATAATATAACACCAATCCTTAAACTGTGAAGGCCTACGGTCATGAGATACTAAAATGCAGCAAAGTGATCATGCTAAAAGATTCGCTGCGTTAATCGTGTGAAATTGCTATAATGGACTAATCAGCAGGTTCCAATGAATCTCCAGCACTGCTGCGCAGCCACCTGATAGTTATTCATTTATTTGCATGGCATATGGTGGTGCAATGGTTAAAATGCAGTACTGCGGGTTATTTCTGCTGACTGCCGGCTGCCAGAGGTTTGGAAGTTCGAATCTCACCAGGCTCAGGGTTAACTCAGCCTTCCAACCTTTCAAGGTGGGTAAAATGAGGACCCAGATTGTTGGGGGCAAGAGGCTGACTCTGTAAACTGCTTAAAGAGGGCTGTAAAACACTGTGAAGTGGTATATAAGTCTAAGTGCTATTGCTATATAAGAGCCCTGATTGTGCAATGGTTAGAATGCAGGCTAATTCTGCTGACTGCCAGGAGTTCGAGTCTGACCGGCTCAAGATTTACTCAGCCTTCCATCCTTCCAAAGTCTGTAAAATGAGGAGCCAGATTGTTGGGGGGCAAAGGATGGCTCTGTAAAACCGCTTAGAGAGGGCTGTAAAGCACTGTGAAGCGGTATATAAGTCTAAGTGCTATTGCTATATAGAAGCATAAACGATCAACATGATCTGGTTTGTTGTAACATGTAGGCTAAAAATGCGGTTAGCTAAATTGTGATTCAGTGAATCCTGTTACCACATCCTCTGCTTTTTGTGGGAAAAAAAGGTCTCTTACTTTTCACCACATTTTAGGTCAGACTCAAACTTGTCTATTAAATGTGGTGAGTGAAATTCAACCTAGTCTTCCCTTGCCCCAATTGGTCAAATTAGCACTTAAAAGGAGATGGAATGCCATTATCTTTCATTATGAATATAATGACCCTTTTGCTGTGTGAATGTCGAAGGAAACCATTTCTGCGAATGCTCTTATGGAACCTTATTCCTACTGTGCTCTCCAAGCATTCACGCTCAATCTGTCTACTGGTTACCCTTGTAGGTTATTTCAAAGTGCTATAGTTTTAAAAAGTTACTTGAGATTTAGTTAAGCATGCTATTATGAGAGCTTGATTCCTGCTAACATCTATGCTTCACTGCCAGCAAAAATTTTTATTGGTCCCAGGATTGGAGCATTGGGAGCTGTAAGCATGCTGTTGGAGCGATAATGTACCATTCAGATCAAAATCAATCATAGCATCTTCATCTCATTATGGATTTAATTTTCTTCTGTGTGTTAAGCTTAAATGTCAGATGGTTGGGAACATAAACAATGGAACAGTGGGTCCCCAGTTTTGGGGAGATCAGAAGCCAACAGTTCTTCATGGTGGAAGTGAGAATCTGCAGGTGTGTGAAAGAGTAATAATAACGCAGAAAAGACACATCGTTCCTTTGGTTTCATTGATTTTCCAGTAGATTTTGTTCAAATCTTTGCAGTGTAAGTAGTACCTCTATGTACCTTTAGAAGAGAATTAAAGTTTTGTTCTCCAAAGGAGAATCGTCCTTCAGAAAGTCAAGGAAACATTTGCCGTTTTCCAAATCTATGATTCTACCATCTAAAGCTCTTTAAAAAGAGCTGGAAGCTACAGTAACATTCTGGTGTGGGAAAGGCGAGGAAACAGCATAGTCTTTGCCATTCATTAAATGCACTGTGTCTGGGTGAGGACCGGCAATATTCCGACACGAGACTTTAGTGAAGGCACTCTGGAGGCTTCAGTGGCACCTTGGTCCCCGGGCTCATCAAATCCAGGACATTTATAGGTGGAATTGAACAATCATTATGTACATTAGCAGGGTTTTTTTTTATTTTTGCAAGGTGGCTGGAAAATTAGATCTAATTTCACTGGGGAGAGGAACAGCCTGCCTCAGCAAGAGAAATGGTTTCCACACATCAATTTATGTTGGTGTGGTGGCGTGTTTTCATATTCTTCCCTTCTCATTCATGTATTTATTTCTAAACAGGGAGCAGCAATGGATTCGGGATTCTGTAAGGTGGAAGGTCAATCAGCTATTAAGTTCCACTTCATTTCCCAAACACTGTTGCTCTTTATTAAGGGCACTTTCTCTTCTTTTCTTTTTCACCCCCACCAGGGCACATCATAAAACAACCTCCACACCACAATCACTGTGATTCTGTATATAAAGATCCCTGCGGGAACCATTACCGTATCTTCATCATCCAAGTATTTTTGGTTTTTTATTGATGACTGATCAATCCGGAGACAGTCCACAAACTAAATGGGAATTAACCAATGGTGGGATTCAGCCGGTTCGCACCTATTCGGGAGAACTGGTTGTTAACTTTCTAAGCAGTTGGGAGAACCGGTTGTTGAAAGAAATCTCCTTTTGTTGTTTTTTCCACTCTACATGGCTAATCCTGTAAGGAAGGCAGGAAGGAAGGAAACATTCTGGTGTTGTTTCTAGCCTAATCTTTATTGCCCTGCTTATAGAAACTGCCTCTTTGGTTAACCCTTAATACATCGTAACAGCTAAGGTGAAGTGCCCATCAACCTGAGTGATGTTGAGTTGGCCACGCCCACATGGTCACATCACCATTGAGTCCCAACTACCCAGCTGGTCATTAGGATGGAGAACTGGTTGTTAAATTATTTGAATCCCACCACTGAAATTAACTTTCTCTCTTGTTCTGCAGTCAGCTCCAGTGTGTTTTGCAGCTACATGTATCTATCCATCTGTGTGTATATCAACATATACTGTATCCAGACATTATGCCTCAAAGCAATTCATGACATATTTTGTGTTGATTCTACTGTTTATGGGAGTCCCTGAAGCAATCACTTCTTCCCCCCCCCCCCCATTTTAAACAAAATAATTTGATGCCTTGGCTTACGTCCTTGGAAGCAATGTCCTTGCGTTTAGAAAAAATCCAGAGCCAAATCCAGATATCCAGAATGAGCAGGTCCTTAATTAGATTTTAAGGAAGGCCAACAAGGTTTCCTATCTTGCAGTTGGAGCATTTTCTGTTGAACAAGAAAAAAAAATAGGGCATGGGCAAGCACTAAAGAAACTCTTTCCTGAATTTTTCTACTGCAGTCATTAAAATAATCTTACTTTTCTCTGAGGCTCACAGCCCTATAATGCTTAGGACTGCACAAATTAACTCTGTTTTCCCCCCACAATTGTAAATCAAATCTGGGTGTGTTAGTCTCTCAAGCAACTAACAGTGGATTTTTTCCCCCCTGTTTCTCTCTTTTGTCCTCAAAGCATTCAAAAGATGTGGGAAGACCTCAGACCCCATTAAAAGAGACAAGTCTAGAGTCATGGACTCAACCACCGGTAAGCAAGAACATTTAATTTATGTTGGTTATGTTCTCCTGAAAAAAAGGAGGGGGAATTCAGATGGTTCCATTTGAAAAATGTTTTAATGCAATAAGTCAACAGCAAAAGTTCATGGAAATCGTGTTTTTGAAATATTTGAATAATGCCAAGCTTTATTCTTTGAGCCTTAGAAAATGACATGATACAGTATGTGATTTAAAAAAATATCTCCTGAATGTTGTGCACACTTGAACATTTGATTGAGGACATTTCTACTCATTCCCAAAAGAAAGAATTAAGAAATCTATTTATTTTAATGGGTCTTTTTTTCATATTTCTTTGAGAAAGCATTAAGCAAACTGTCTTCCGTAGCATTTTTTTTAGTTTAGTTTAGTTTATTGTCACTGCACATCACACAACAAAATTAAATGCCATCCTCAGTGTACATTATAACTATAAAAATAAAAACACAAAGACACATCCTTCACATGCTATATAGTTGAAATTGAAAACCTGATACTGCACTAATATTGCACTGTACAGTAGTATTCAATATAGTTACTGCTGTGGGATAGAAGCTGTTTTCAGCCTATATTTTTCCTTGTTTTTGTTATCCTGTACCGTTTGCCTGATGGTAATAGTTCAAAAAAAAGGGTGCCCAGGATGAGATGGATCTTTAAGGATGTTTTGAACTTTCTTAAGATAGCGGGAGCTACAAAGCTCTTCCAAGGAGGGGAGAGGGCAACCTATGATCCTCTGGACAATGACATTGACCCTCTGGAGCACTATCCTATCTGACACTGTGCAATTGGCAAACCATACACAGGTGCAGTACGTTAAAATACTCTCTATAGTGCAGCAGTAGAAGCTCACCAGTTCTTTTCAGTTGCTTTGGGTTACAGCATTCCCGCTCACTGAATATTCTCACAGGGACTGAGAGTTGAGTAGACTATCTGTTATTTGGGTTATATTTCACCTACTATATGTCAGCAGGAGCTAACACCATCAAAGATTATTCCACAGTTATGAGGATCATAGAAAATCTTATTGATGAAGGTTTCTTCAGAGGAGCCTGAATTCATTACAAAGTTGTCTTCTTCACCTCGCCCACTATGGCCAGGAGAGAGACGTTTTCGGGAGAGTTATAAAACACTTCTATCCATCCATCTGGTATGACAGGGAGGGTAAAGGAAGGTATTACTAAGTAATGCTTCATGACAGAGATGGGGAAAGGAATCAAATGCTTAATTTCTTCCATAACTATGTCAGCTCTGGACAAGCAGCAATAATACCTTCCCTTTAAATAGAGATTGATGATAAATGATGATGTTGAAGTTGGTCGGTCGGTCGGTCGGTCGGTAGGTAGGTAGGTAGGTAGGTAGGGTAGGCAGGCAGGCAGGCAGCCAGGCAGGCAGGCAACCTATGATCTTCTGGACAATGAGGTTAACTCTGTGGAGTGCTCTCCTATCTGCCACTGTGCAATTGGTGCCAATAGATGATGCTAGATAGACATACAGATATATGATAGATAGATGACAAGTAGATGACAAATAGATGAAGATGATGATAGATAGATAGATAGATAGATAGATAGATAGATAGATAGATGGATGGATGGATGGATGGATGGATGGATGGATGGTTGGTTGGTTGGTTGGATGGATGGATGGATGGATGGATGGATGGATGGATGGATGGATAGATAGATAGATAGATAGATGATAGATAGATAGATAGATAGATAGATAGATAGATAGATAGATAGATAGATAGAAAGAAAGAAAGAAAGAAAGAAAGAAAGAAAGATAGATAGATAGATAGATAGATAGATAGATAGATAGATAGATAGATAGAAAGAAAGAAATTAGTAAACAGATTTCCTTGAAGTTAAATTTGAGATCATATTTCTATGGCTTTCTTAAAGGATCATCTTAATTAGATTTTTTTCCTAATGAAAACTATAAATGCTACATGTTTGATGCAACATGCTGAATTTAGAAAAATGTCAAAGTAAGTTGAGTAGATGGACTGGGATGTCTTACTAAGGAGGCAGACCTAAGGTTTTCTTAGAAGGAGAAAGGAAATAATGGGATGAAGGAGTAAAGCAGGGCACGATTCCAGAAGGGCAGCAATTTTTGATAAGAACTGTTAAAATCTTTCCAGAATATCCAATGGTAGCTTTGCGGCTGTAATGATGATTCATAGCAAATCTTCAGTTCCATCTATTTCACTTCACCCCGTGGTCATGTTAATGAAACTTTATTTTACATGGCTGTACAGCATCCAAAATGACTATTAGAACTGAGCTTTTCATTTCTCCAGCTCATTTCAGATGTCAACTTTACTTGTAGCTACAAAGAGTTTGTTGCCCTCAATAGGAATAAATTACGAAGCTCACAATTGGTGGGATCAGTTCTCCAATATTTTTTTTTTGCCAAGGGTGTATTTTCATGATATCATCAAGATATATTTGGGGCGTGGGGCCACAGTCAAACCACACTAGGATGGAGGTATGGCAGCGGTCCACCATGGGTACAATGATATACAAATTGCACTAGTGTAGGGCACCAGCTACCGTGTGAGAAACAGAAATGTACAAATTAAGTTAATGTCTGCAGACAGTTATGAGCAGTTCATTAACTCTGAGGATGGAATTCTATTTAAGTCTACCCAATGACAGTTAAAGGTGAAAGCTTTTCAGAGGAGTATTGGTCCATCAGTTTTGACTCGCCAGGAAAGAAATTACAGCTGTTCACTTTGAGGGGCGAGGAAACTGATGAATGACAACATTTGATGCACAACATTTAACTTGAAAATTGTATAATGTATTATAAGTGGATATTTCGGGATTGGCTATGGGGCTTAAAATTGTTCTTTGCCTTGTAAAAAACTGCTCCATTTTTTAAAGTCATTGTTTCATAGATGATCTTACCCAAAGAGGTGGAAAAATGAAACAAGTGTTGGGTTTACTTATAATACTGCATTTATTTGTGTGGGCTTTGTAGGTTGTTGTTGTTTTTCTTCTTCCCCTTCTGGTGATATTGAACTCTGTCAACGTATCTGAAGGGCCACCTTGAAAAAGGTGGACCTACACTGATCCTGGATAATTTTCTTTGCTGGTTTTTGCCTTGCCTTTTTTCCCACGTCATTTGGAATTATTTTTGGTTAAATTTTGTAAGTAACTTAATATTTGCATGAAGTTTGCTCTTCAACGGAGAGATTTCATTTATTCATATAGCTGGTTCCTAGATAAAATAGATAAAAATAGACACAGCGGCTAAGCATCTTCAGCTAAGATGCTGAGCTTGTTAATCAGAAAGGTCATCAGTTCGGCGGTTCAAATTCCTAGCGCCGCGTAACAAAGTGAGCTCCCATCACTTGTCCCAGCTTTTGCCAACCTAGCACATCGAAAGCACATTAAAATGCAAGTAGAAAAATAGGGACCACCTTTGGTGGGAAGGTAACAGTGTTCCGTGCACCTTTGGCGTTGAGTCATGCTGGCCACATGACCACGGAGATGTCTTCAGACAGCGCTAGCTCTTCGGCTTTAAAACGGAGATGAGCACTGCCCCCTAGAGTTCAGAATGACTAGCACATATGTGCAAGGGGAACCTTTGCCTTTAAATACAAATGGCACTGGATAATTGCAGTAGACCAATGTGCTGGGTGCACATATCATACTAAGCCACCATGTATTGATTGCTTGTTGGTGACTATGTTATTCATGAATCATGACTTAAAACTCTTATGTGCAAAATGAGTCATGATAGCTTGTACAAGAAACCATGGCTAAAATGAATTAGGCTGGTATGTAGTTCCAAAGATAAGGATAAAATGATTCAAGATCATTTAAAAGAGTGTTTTTAAAGTTTTTTCTTTTTTTCCTTAAAAGAATGTAATTCAGAACAAGTGGGATTGAAATTAAGATGTATAGTTAAAATAGAGGAGATTCTTTAATGCCAGTCAAATTTCTCCATTCTCTCTGCTGTAATCAGATGAAATGGCACTTTAAACGTTTGCTGCCTTTGATGTGCATTTCAGGTTAGTTGTAAAGGAATTTTAGTATAATGCACAAAGGCGGTGTTGTTTGAAACTGAGGAAGAAAAAAAGGGCTGCGTGATGATCTTCCTTTTCTTTTCTTATTTTTATGACCCATCAAAATTACAAAGTATTCACAAAGGGAAGCTTTTCCTTTGTTTCAAGAAGATCAACCAGCCTCTCTCTTCCATATCACCGCTGGCTGCGTTTATGCTATCTTTTAAGAAAGCATGTCTTAGCTTTCTCTTGGTGATCACATTTAGACAAATTTTACAAAATGAATGAGTTCCGTGTACAGATGGCCAAATCCACATCTCTTGCACTCATTGAAAATGTAGAAACAAGCCAAGATAGACCCAATTAATCTATTCAACCCATAGCCAATTGTTCCAAACCAGGGGTGTCAAACTCAAGGGCCGGGGACCACCCTGGAAACAGTGAAAGACTGGCCCACGGTGCCTCTGCCAATCAAAACGGATCTCCATTTCCACTGGCAGAGGGTTGCAGGCAAGAGGCTGTCACAGCTGAAAATTGAGCACAGGAGTCCGTTTTCACTGGCAGAGCGCTTGCGAGTCCACAGGCACCCCAGACACGAGTGATGTTGAGCTGGCCATGCTCACCTGGCCACACTCACCCAGCCCCCCAAAGTCAAACACAACCCGGATGCAGCCCTCGATGAAATCGAGTTTGACACCCCTGTTCCAAACAATCAATTATACGAATCTATATTTTAAATTTATTAAAGGGGGATATTTGTAGCTCAGGGCTGAAATGAGGGGGGCCTTGATGTTCTTTGAGCATGCTTATTTTCTTGCAGACATTTCATTAACCTAACTAGGTAACATCATCAGTGCTAGTGACTAGCAAGAAAACAAGCAAGCTCAGAGAGCATCAAGGAACCCTGATTTCAAGTTTATTTCCATAATATTTCTTTGTAAATAATTAAAATTTCTGCTAAGATAGAATACATAAGGATATATAGACAATATATGAGGATATATAGAAAAATCCTCAAATAAATGCAAACAGTCTTTTGTTCCTTCCTTCCTTCCTTTCTTAAAAAAAAGTAAGTGGCATTAAGATCTCCCAAAAGTATAGCACCTATAAAATACCTTAAATAATACAATAGTTAAGAACTGAAATACTGTTTTAATATGCCATTATTTTAATACCCTACTAAAATTTTAAAATTTCATATAGTAAAATATTTAAGGTGAAAACTGATTGACTATCGAGGCACTTTATTGAAATATTTATTAAAATTTCAAGTCAGTGCCACTAATTGACTTCCATGAGTTCAGGAATTTAAACCTGCAAAAAAATTTAGCTTATTTATCTAACTAAATCTGATACTTGTTAATGGATTGCTCTGTCTGGCATAGTGTTACAAAGAATTTTCCTGTTTATAAGATAAGAGTAAGAACACCATGATATTTTTGCGTGGGGTGGGGGAGTGTTATTTGTGTTGACCATTTACAGTATGAGTTGTGTATGAAACAACTACCAAACCTGAAGACTTTGGCTCTTCCTGGTTACTCATATCAATTAGCTTTCTTGTCAGGATATTCTCCAACTGATCATATGTCATTCCACAAGTTGTATATGTGCCATTTTTGACTGTACCCCAACTTTCTAAGATAATGTTAAGATTACCTTAAAAAGTGGTGGTACAGCTCTGGTGATATTGAACACTGCCAGCATCACCATAGCTAAGCCTCGTGGTTGGAAATTCAACTTTATTTAGACATTATATATCTTCGGGATGTGGTGGCTCAGTGACTAAGAGGCTGAGCTTGTTGATCAGAAAGGTTGGCAGTTCAGCGGTTCGAATCCCTAGCTCTGCGTAATGAAGTGAGCTCCTGTTACTCGTCCCAGCTTCTTCCAACCTAGTTCGGAAGCGTGTAAAAATGCAAGTAGAAAAATAGGAGCCACCTTTGGTGGGAAGGTAAACAGTGTTCCATGAGCCTTGGGCATTTAGTGATGCCGGCCAGATTATCCACCACACTCTGGGGCCAACCAGAAGTTGTATTTGTATTTGGAGAAGGTCAGCCTTCTCCATCTTTTGTTAATGGGTATGGCTTAAATACTGGTAGTCCTCAAATTATGGACCATAATTGAGCCCAAAATTTGTTAAGTGAATTTTGACCCATTTTCTTGCCACAATGAATCACTGCAGTTGTTAAACTAGTAACAGGGTTTATTAAATGAATCTGGCTTTCCCATTGACATCAGAAGGTCACAAAAAAAGGACCATGTGGCCCTGGGACACTGCAACCATCATAAATATGAGTCATTTGCAAAGTGTTTGAATTTTGATCATGGGACCCCAAGGATGCTGCAATGGTCGTATGTGAAAAATGGTCATAAGTAACTTTTTTCAGTGCCTTTGAATGGACATTAAATGAACTGTTGTACGTCCAGGGTTACCTGTATTATTACACTTGCATTCTTTAAGTGATTAGAAGTTGGCTGATTGAGCGCCAGTTGTTAGGAATCAACGTTGACAGCTCTGTTGAAATTAACTGTAATCGATTTTTGTGAATGATTGTGGGTACATTGAATTGATTATGTCAAACAGTTAAGTCTCTATCTCTGTGATTGTCGCCACACCATTGCTGAGTTTTCAGAAAATGCTGGGGACTACAACAGAGGTGGGTTCCTATTGGTTCGGACCGGTTCGGCCAAGTAGGTAGTAATTCGGCCTGCCACACCCCTGAACCAGTTCTTTCGGCGGCGGCACCATCTTGATTTCCAGTCCTGAGCATGCATCAAACAATCTTCATTGGGAAAAAAAAAATTTCCTTTTCTAACGTTGCGCGCATGCCCAGACTGTCAGTGTTTGAAATATCATGCAGAATTAAATCAGAGTCAAAGACAAACTTATGCTTAAAGTTCCAATTTAATAAGACAGGCACGTTGGCATCGTGCTATGGAATCCCAATTCTGGAAGTTACATCAGAATCCCACCCAGTTAAAAGTTCATGATCTTGTCCCCACACCCACAGCCCATCACATGGTCCAATCTTCTTCTTCCAAACTAGCACCTACGCCCAACTGCTTCCGATCAGGTGCAAAGGTTTGGGAGACAAAAGATGACCTTGAGCTTCGAGAAAGGAATGTTTTTATTTTGAAAACAACACATTCTACCCCTTGCTAATTCCCCTCCTTAATGAAAGTGTGGAAGGCCAAAGATTGTTATAGGAACCGCTGCAGGCCTGACACAGACCTTTTTAGGTGCAATTTTCTTTTGCGCTGAATAGCAAGACACCCCTGGACCAGTGGTGTGTTGCTGCCGGTCCTGACTGGTAGCGGTCTGGAGCAGATGAGAACTTACTGTTACGGTGGCTCGTTTGGCCCACTGTATTAATGCCAAAAGGCACACTATGCACGCACACACAGTGTGCAGTGCATGTGTATGTCCCAACAAACAGCTGGGTGTTGCAGGGGCGGTGGATTGCACCTGCCCGCACTGTGCATGTCAGGCTCATGCACGAACAGACCGTGATCAGCGTACCGATAGCGACGGTAAGAGCAACCCACCACCGCCCTGGACTACAACCAAATAAATAGACTTTTTAGTGGATCAGGCTATATTGAATAAGCATAGACAGTAGAATGGGTCAAGTTAATTACCCTGTCTGGGCATTTTTGGACTACTTAAAATGAGTCACGAAATCTGGCGTGTTATCCATGCTTATATGTGGGGAAATGTAAGTGTTGTATTGAATGTTCGAGAAAATAGAGACACTTACTGGCAACCTGGAGCATCAGGTATAGTTTTACCAAGAATGATTGCTCCCTTCGGTCATTTTAGCTTTTTCTGTCTCAGTCATAATTTGTGTTTTTCCCCTGGTTCCTGTTTTTTTTTATAAATGTCGGTGTTATAAGGAGGCCAATGAGCCGGTAAGTTGGAAATTGAATCCCCTTTCAGAAAAGCTATAGTACAACATGTTTACTCTTTTATTATTATTAGTTTCCCTCTGTAGCTTTCTACCTCCTCTAATGATGCCGTATTGCTACAGTGGCCAGAGGATTATTTTGCATGAAAATCTACTGTGGCTGGGAAGATTTCAAGTGCCTTGTCAAAACCAATGAGTTATAAATGAAATCTTATGGAGAACGAACACGCCCTGCAATCCATTCTAGAAACTGGTGAAATTCTTCTTATCTTGAGAGGACTATAGTAGGATGTGCATGGGGGCAGGATTCTAGGAAAGTGGATTTATCTAGTTTTCATCATCCCATCCCCATATTATTGTCAGATGCAGGAAATCAGGAGTCCAAGCCGTTCAAGTGAATATATAGGGTTATTTCAAGCTCAAGCTCTCTACAAGAATCTGAACTACTAACAGTCCAAGCAACTTGGCGGTAGATAAGAGTCAACTAAATTCAAGGTGGTCTGGACTTAGATCTCTTGTGGGCATGCAAAGAGTTGAGACTAATGACATGTTTTACCCCTCCTTTGGGCTCAGCCTGGTCATCTTCTACAAATATATGGTTATAGAGCCTGCAAAGCATCTGAACTGTGAGTAAAATTGAGTGTGCTCTCCTGCAGATTATTATTATTAGAGCCTCAGTGACATAGTGGTTAGAGTGCAGTACTGCAGGTTACTTCAGCTGACTGCCGGCTGAATGCAATTTGGCAGTTCGAATCTCACCAGGCTCAAGGGTGACTCAGCCTTCCATCCTTCCGAGGTGGGTAAAACAAGGACCCAAATTTGGGGGGGGGGGCAAGAGGCAGACTCTGTAAACCGCTTAGAGAGGGCTGTAAAGCACTGTAAAGCGGTATATAAGTCTAAGTGCTAGTGCTATTGTTATGGTTTTTAATTGTGTTATTTTTTAAAAAAAAATCTGATTTCTGTTACATTTTGGGTTATTTTGTTGTACTGTTTTGTGTTTTTAACTTTGTTCCCCACTCAGAGTTACATAAACAAGATGGGCAGCTGTATAGATTTCCCATATTCATTCATTCATTCATTCATTCATTCATTCATTCATTCATTCATTCATTCATTCATGACAGAGCACCCACTCACTCCCACAAGGATTTATATAATGATAAAAAGGAAGATCTCATTTTGAGATCTTTTCCCTGTTAGACCTAGAAGCCATCTTTTAATTTTTGGATTTCAGGCTTGCCACACTTTCTACTGTGGGAAAATGGGAGGGGGGATTATCCGGAGTATGGGTGATGTGTAGCCATAATAACATTCTTTCTCAGAAAGTCAGGGTCACATTGTTCCTGCACCTGGATGGATGTGGATGGGAGGAATCTTCCTTTGGGGAAATGACTGATTGGACCATGTGATGGACTTGTGGGCGTTGGGGCAGGGTCTTGAACTTTCAACTGGGTGGGAAAACCAGGAAGCTTTCAGATTCAGGTTTTCCCAGATGTGCCAACATGACATCTCTAATAAAGTGGAACTTTGAGAAAACTCAAGTATCTGAGTTTTCTTTCATTGGGGGTATTACTTGTAACCGTGACATTCCCTTTTCCTTCCCATCATTCAGTTCATCTCTCCTTCCTTCAACGGATGCATACTGACAATGACCAACAAAATCTGGAACTTTTGCATTTTCATCCCCGTGGGCATGGCATATAAAAACCTTTAAACAATATGGCATTATTTCACATACATTTCCCACATCCACTATTAAATATGTAGCTGGCTAGTCAGCTCTTGGCAAAGATGTTTGTGCTTTCCTGTTAAAGGAGACCGATAAACCATTTCTCTTTTACAGAGGTCAGTTAGCATGACATATCCCGAGTTTCTCTATAGTTATATCAGCTTAGGGAGCAATCTCTTTTAAATTCAATTTTCTGCAATTGTGTCCTAGATGCCGAGATCAACAAATGCCCATTCAGAGACAGAACACACCAATTTTAGCACTGGACACGACGTTCCATAAATGGTCCCACTGGCAGGACATTCTTTGAAGTCTAAAATAGTGGTCATAATGAAAGACTATAATAAATTGATGAATAATGTCTGTGAAGGAAACTTGGGCTTTGATTTTTGTTTTTTGTTTTGAATCAGAAACCCAGCCAAATCTTCTTACCATTCCTTCGGCCACCATACATGGCTACTGGATAATTTGTAGTAATAATAGTACTAATAACAATAGTAATAGGTGCCTTTGGTGCAATCCCAATTTTATTCTCACCAAAATATGTTCTACAATCCTCTCTTGTATTGAAATAAATATAATCTATTTATTATATATAAATAACTAGCTGATAACCCTGTGTTGCCTGGGTATTTATTCATCCTTATCCTGTAATACAGTGGTCCCCAACCCCCGGTCCGCGGACCGGTGCCGGGCCGTGGAGTACCTGGCACCGGGCCGCGCAGCGGCCGGGGGCCATGATCGCTGCAGCGGCCGGGGGCCATATTTTCAACTTTGTAGTCCTCATGAACGCGTCCTTTCTCTGCCCCCCCGCCGCCCCAGATGTGCGGGGCTGGGGGGGCGAGGGGAGGCCCGATCTCCCCCCCCGCCCTCTTGCTCTGCTCGCCCCGGGAGGGAGGGGGCGGCGGCGGCGGCCTCGGCCCGAACTTGGGATGCTGCTGGCGGAGGCTGCCTGGGAGACGAAACTTTGTCCGCGGACTCACCCGGCCCGCCTGCCCCGTGGAATGACGGGGGGGGGCAGGAGGGGGCGGCGGTGCTGCATTTTCCTCCCAAGGAGAAACTAAGGTTGCGGGGGGGAGGGGCGCAGCGCGGCCGTTTCGGGGGAACTTGGGGAGCTTCTCTGTTCCGAGAGGCGCTTCGCGCGCAGCCCCACCCAGGTGGGAGATGTTTTCCTCCGCCGAGGCGGGGAGGGGGGGCTTTACGTAAGACTCGCGGCGCAGCTCTGCCCCCCCTCCTGGAGTGTCACCTGCCTCCCGCCCCTCCCCCCCGCCGCTCCGCCGAAGCGCTTTTTGTGTCAGGCCGGCGGGGCTCTCGGGGGCCCTTCGGCCGCAGCCTGCCTTCTCCCCCTCTTCCCTTCATGGAGCGCGGCGCGGAGGCCCACCCCCTCGGAAGCAGCCGGCCTCCGCCGCGCCAGCCGCCCGCCCGCCCGAAGTAGGACACAGGGCCATCTTTTTCCCCCGCCGAACTGCAGCGAGGAAAAAGGGCTGCCCGAGCGAGCGGATCGCGGGGTCGGTTCCCCCTCCCTTCCCCCGGCGGCCGAGGAGGAGGCGGCGGGGCGGCCTCGCGGGCTGTTGGCCTTGGCGTGAAGGAAGCCCCCCCGCCCTGCGGAACGCGCGCCCAGGATGGCCGCCTTCCCACCCGCCGGTCCGGAAGGCCGAGGGAGGCTCGTCTGACTGGTCCGCGGCGATAAAAAGGTTGGGGACCACTGCTGTAATAGACAGGAAAAGCTCTGATGTTGTTGAAAATATCTGGGCCAAATATAATTTCTAATGTTGGATTTTCCCTCTTACCAGAGGGAGCCCCCTTGTGGAGTACTGTGAAGCCATTATCATGGCAACTCCACTGCACTGTACAGTAGAAGCCATTTTACAGCAGTATGGTAGAAGCTATTTTAAGGCACAACAGGCTGTATCTTAACAGAACACACATCCCAAAGGGTGTAAGAGGAGTCTTACCCCCACTGTATTTGTTTCTAGAGAGTAAGTCATCTGTGTACCAAGTTTGGTTGAAATTGTTCAAGGCCTTCCAGAGTTATGCTGGAACACACACACATACACACACACAACTATAGATAGATAGATAGATAGATAGATAGATAGATAGATAGATAGATAGATAGATAGATAGATAGATGATAGACAGACAGACATAGATAGATATAGATATGACCC
Organism: Thamnophis elegans; assembly: GCF_009769535.1. Taxonomy (NCBI): domain Eukaryota; kingdom Metazoa; phylum Chordata; class Lepidosauria; order Squamata; family Natricidae; genus Thamnophis; species Thamnophis elegans. The sequence continues at coordinate 51,417,443 of NC_045552.1, read as the reverse complement.
ATCCTAACTTACTAACATTCCAGTGAGAGAGAAGTTCCCTAAGAATGGGATCCAACACAGTCCAAAAACTCTGAAGATTAAATCTCTGGTCCCAGAGGCCAATCCAGATTGGATCCTGCAGGATTTGATTTCTTTCTCCATTGTATATATTTTAAATATTGGCACGAGCCTCAAAATTCATATTTTAATTAATTTCACAGCCACTTTGCCAGTTTCCAATCAAGGCAAGTGAAGTTGTCAGATAATCGCTAGCTGATCTGAATGGCCCTCACAATACAGCTGAAGATATGACAAATAGCTTCACGGCCAGATGCTGATAAAGGAAAAAAATGTGAAAGGCAAAGAAAGAACCACTTTAGTAATATGAGGCAGGGCATCGCTTGGCTCATTGCTAAGATCGGATTTGGCCCAGGCACACAAATGTGGAGCTTAATTTTACTACATTATGGCAGAACTAATTGAGTGGAATGGCTGGTAATGGTGATAGTCATGTTGGATTTGCCCCAGATGCCATCTGCCAAAATTTCCACTGTGGTTACCAGAGACAGAATTTCAAGTCATTGCTTGCAGAAAAATCTGTCGTCCTCAACATTTGCAATACCTTTTGATATATTTCTATGAACAGGGCTTAGTTTCATTTCCAAGAAAATTTAACGTATGCCAAAAGTGCATAGACCAAAGTAGAGAACATTGGATCCAGGATGCTAATTTATGGTGCCGTCATCCTTTCCTTTCCAGCTAGCTGAGTATATGCTGGTAGACAGAGCCTAGGAGTAAATATACTTCAAACAGAATTGGTGGCTCCATTTGGAAACCGGGTTTAATAGATGCAATAATATATGAGCACTCCTGTCAGCCACTGCATATCCACCTATCATCCCTTTGAGCTAAAGCCAATTTACAGGTGACACTGAAGGTCAAAACACTCATTCATAAATATATTTTCAAGAAAACCTTTCTTAGTATCCCCCCCACCCCAATGTACTCTGATTAAACTTTCATTTGTGATGGTTCCCAGCTGGTATACATCCCTGAAAGTTTTATAGATTAGATTCGAATGCTAAATTCAGAACACTGGTTTTATTATTATTATTATTATTATTACCCGTTGCCCTTACTTAAGTGATTGATTGGCCAAGTAATAAGAGGCAGGAGAAAACACTTAGCAAGGGAGATTTTGCATAATTGTTGGTCAAGGGTCTAACTTTAGGAACCTTGGTTGCAATCAGTTTAACATTCTATATGACAGACATATATTTAAAAAAAATGCATTTACCTCAGTGGTGTGTCCATTATTTGTTGTTGTTAGTTGTGAAGTCATGTCCAATCCATCGTGACCCCATGGACAATGTTCCTCTAGGCCTTCCTGTCCTCTACCATCCTCTGGAGCCCATTTAATCTCACACCGACTGCTTCAGTGACTCCATCCAGCCACCTCATTCTCTGTTGCCCCCTTCTTCTTTTGCCCTCAATTGTTCCCAGCATTGAGCTCTTCTCCAGGGAGTCCTTCCTTCTCATTAGGTGGCCATATAAGTATCTGAGGGTTCACTATTAAGGCTGTGCAAAGACTTGCACTTCTGTCAGAGGTACTGAGGCACTTCTGGGCTGGTATGATTAGCTAGGGACATCACTGTTGCCATTGGGGGTGACTTTCATGTCCCTGGCAGGAGCTGGAGTGAAGGACGAGAGCTCAACCCCACCCCATGGCTGCATTCAGGTCTCCAACATGGGCTTGCTAACTTCCATCCCAGCATCCTAATCAAACAAGCCACCATACTCCCTTGTGCAGAGACTTTGAGATATATTTTGCTTCATCTCTGTTTCAATCAACACATAATCTGCCATTTTTCCCCTTATCACATTTCCCAAAGGATTTGGAATAAGAATCTCTGATAAGGTAAAAATATAAATACTTATGATATGATTGTAGTGATTTTTTTTAAAAAAAATGGTAGCACCAGCTATAGAACTTTTCCCCCCACATCTACTTACTACCAATTTCTCTTTTGCTTTCATCAACTTGTTTAGGTAGACATATCAAGGAGAATCATACAGCTTTGTTCAAAAACTCTTTCCTTCTGCAGTATATTTAAACAGCTCTTTATGGATTTACAGCAGAGAAATTAATTAGAATGTATTGCTCTGGAATCATTGTTCTTTTCTAAGGCAGAGATAGAGAACTGTCTTTATACAAATTTGTCAAACAGGGTATAACTAATAGATAGATAGATAGATAGATAGATAGATAGATAGATAGATAGATAGATAGATAGATGATAGATAGATAGATAGATAGATAGATAGATAGATAGATAGATAGATAGATAGAGATAGATAGATAGATAGATATAGATAGATATAGATGCATGATAGATAGATAGATAGATAGATAGATAGATAGATAGATATAGATAGATATAGATGCATGATAGATAGATAGATAGATAGATAGATAGATACACACACACACACACACACACACAGATGGATTATAGATAGATACATAGATAGATGATAGATAGATAGATAGATAGATAGATAGATAGATAGATAGATAGATAGATAGGGAGAGAGGGAGGGAGGAGGGAGTTCTATATATATTAAAGTTATATATTTAAGACAAAAGATAATCTCAGAATTTGCTGCTATAGAATCTTGTGGATGGCTATCATTTAGAAAATTCCTGAATGAGAAAGAATATGATCTTACATCTTTATTGACAAAATAGATCTCAATGAAGCAAAAGTTCTGTACCACTTAACAAAGGCTGTTATTAGGATTAGTGGCTGTTTGTGGGAATTGCTTAAAAGCAGTTGGTTTCTTTGTCCCAAATGATAAGCGGCCATTGAGTGAAATTCAGCTTGTGGTGATTAAACAGACATCAATGTTGTCCACAAGAAAGGTTGGGTCAAAATTAGCAAGAAGTAGACCAAGTGTTGTGATGAAAGATTTGCCCCCTTTTGAGCATGGCTGTCACATTGATGTGCATAGACAAGGGATAGAGCTTGCATGTTGACATTCTGTCATCTTGCCAATTTTGACACACACATACACATCCCCCTTAAATGCTGATGATCGACACATCCATCCATGACAGTTCCTTGGCAATGGGATAGAGGTAAATTGCCACTTTTGTCTTTTCGGATGGATGTTTCACAACTTCCCAGCTTACAATTTGGAAATTTCCTAGAGGAATCCTGTTCAAATACTAATCAGGGACAATTTTTGTTTAGCTTCCAAATGCAAACAAGGAAAGGATTTGCTGCCACCTGCTGAAATAGGAAGCTCGCTTGAAATATTCTACCCCATCCAAAATTTGCAAAAACGATTGCATTTGATTCCTTATATTATTATTTTTTTAAAAAAAAGTGAAACTGGGAATGAGGCGATGAGCTTTTCTTCCTTCATCTTGGTGAGTTTGAATCTTTAATACAATTTCAATTACCGGGAAAGAAAAAAAAATCTATGAGGATATATCTTACAGTCGTCTTGCTTCATTATTCATACAACATTTCATATAAGTCATTTTAGAAAGGTTTTATTTTTTTCAAAGCTGGGTTATACATGATTTAAAAGAAGATGTGAGGAAAAAGCAAAAACAAAAGTTACAAGCACAGCGGAGAACTGGTCAGGCCCAGCTCAAGAATGACATAGACCAAGCCGGTCAGAGTTCAGTTCTTTATTTGCTTACAGACGACAGACAGAATCTTGCCAGAGTAAGCCCTTATACCCATCGCCCTAATATACTCTTGGGGATTCTAAAGTTCTTCCTCTTTCTCTGATCCAGTTCTGGCCTGTTCTGCTTCTTGTCTCACCCTTCTCCATGCAGGTCCCGCCTTTCTGGGAAACCACCAACAACATAGTCCATCAAAACTCTTCCCCCTCTCTCAGCAGCATCCCTCATGAAAATTAATTATCTTTACCTCTAACAAATACATGTAGCAATAGTGATAGCACTTAAACTTATATACTGCTTCCCAGGGCTTTACAACCCTCTCTTATGGAGCCAGCCTCTTGCCCCCAACAATCTGGGTCCTCATTTTATTAACCTCAGAATGTTGGAAGGTTGAGTCAACCCTGAACCTGGTGAGATTTGAACTGACAAATTGCAGGCAGCCGGCAGTCAGCAGAAATAGCCTGCAGTACTGTATTGTAAATACTGTGCCACTGCGTCTTATATGTGTATGCATGTGCTGCTGCCGATTCAGACCAGTTCAGGGGAACTGGTAGTTACAACTGGCAGGTGGGCCTCCCCATCCGACCTGGGGCTATTTTGCCCTCTACTGCTGTGTTTTTGGAGCCATACACATGCTCACATTTCCAGTGTTGGGCAAACCAGTTGTTACATTACGTGACACCCACCTCTGCATATGTATGTATGTATGTATGTATGTATGTATGTATGTATGTATGTATTTATGTATGTGCACATTTGACAGGTGCTTTGGACTCAATCTCCTATCCATCCCAATCCATAGGGCTAATGGTTAGAGATTGTGGGTGCAATACTCACAAATTATCCCTCCCCCCAAAAAACCCCCAACCCCGTGAGGTTCCCTATGTCTTCTTTGTCAACAATTCAGCAAATCTTTTCATTGTCAGGGAAGAAATAGAGCTAGTAATTTATCACCCAGCTTGATTTAAAATAGAGAACTATAGAAGCAAAAATCTGACTCAAGGAATCTCCTCTTCATTGATTCCTTATTTCATGCTGAAATGGAACGCCAAAGCTTTGAAAATTCCTTCTGTCCTTTCCATAATAAATTGTTAATTAATATTTAAGATGCATCGCATCAGTGACCCTGGCAACAGATTCTCGACGCTACTTAAACTTGGATAGCGCCCACTGGAAATACCGAAATCACCTCTGGCACCTTCCATATCTGAGTCCGTCTCGCGTGGTCATTTGGATAAGATGAAAAAAAATTCAAGGTAACGTAATCCATGCTGCCCTTTAAAATAATTAAAGCGGAGTCTATTTCAAATGGGATTTATTAGATTGCTACTTGAGCACGTTGGACTTCTAACCCTGTCATCGGACTGGATTTGTTTTCAGAGAAGTTCCTCTTAGCCTCGGTGGCGCAGTGGTTAGAGTGCAGTACTGCAGGATACTTCTGCTAACTGCCGGCTACCTGCAATTTGGCAGTTCAAGTCTCACCAGGCTCAAGGTTGTCAGGGTTATTTCGCAGCAATCACATCTAGAAAGCACACACAGCTAACTGATTTAGCAGGATTCATTAACTTCTCTTTATATATAATATAGCACAGGATGTAAATATACAATGCCAAAAGAAGGTTCTTCCAACGTGGTAGCAAACACAAGCAGAGGAGAGAACAGTTTCAGTTTCAGTTCAGAGCAGCAGACTGGTTTAGAACTCAGCAGAGACTCAGAGCTACAGAGCTAAGCCATGCCCATGCTTCAAAGTGCTTCCCATTGGCTGACCTTATTACTAAGCCCTATTCCAGTTCATGAATACTACACTGACGAAGGTTGACTCAGCCTTCCATCCAACTAGACTGGTTTAGAGCTCAGCAGAGACTCAGAGTTACAGAGCTAAGCCATGCCCATGCTTCAAAGTGCTTCAGCTCCCATTGGCTGACCTTATGACTAAGCCCTATTCCAGTTCATGAATACTACACTGACAAAGGTTGACTCAGCCTTCCATCCTTCTGAGGTGGGTAAAATGAGGAGCCAAAATTGTTGGGGGCAGTAGGCTGACTCTGTAAACTGCTTAGAGAGGGCTGTAAAGTACTGTGAAGCAGTATAGAAGTCTAAGCACTGTTGCTATTGCTAATTCTTTGGGCAGCTTCAGCAGGTTTTAACAATTGGCTTTCTCTTCTCTCTTTTCCATGCCTCCTTCTTGCCTTGGAAGAAAATGAGATTTGTTAATTACAGCCTTTTTTTTAAAAAAAAATGGGTATTCCTTTCTTTAAATCAGATGCAGGTAAAAAAAATGATGCATCTCCCTCAGAAAGGATTTTAAAATTGCCAAGTTGGAACACAACACACAGGTGTGTTAGGATGATTTACGCAAAATTACAGCCCCAAAGGTTTCATGTGAAATAGGACTATTAGACAAAGAGCATCTTTAGAAAGGATTGTTGTCTAGTATGTTTGTGAACCCCTGGAGTCAGAAGGGAGCCATAAACCTGATAGCAGTCGTAGGCAAATCTACTTTATTTCAGTGCACAATGTTGGCTTGCAGCATGCCTATTACACTCCCTAAGATTATATGGACCGAAAAAGGGTTTTCTAAAATTAATTTATGCAAATTGTACCCAAAATGAAATTATTATAAACCTTGCATACAATTGCGTGCAGAATGCAAGAGGTGAGGCACTGAAGCAAAGTTGGCTCTTGACTGTGAAATTATATTCGGGGCGCATTATAGTTGCATGCATGGCCAAATGGGTCTAGCAAATAGACAGGAGGTTGGCTGATTGTTTATTAATATATTTATAATGCCATGAATTATATGAACCCAAACACATATACTATAATGCTACACCTGCACATGTATACACAGTCACACATTCATCTATTAGCATGTCACAATAGGTGCAACGTACTTTATCCATACATGGTGGAATAGTCTGAAAAAGCTAATTACAATATCATTCTTAATTTGCTTTATGGTAAAGCTTACTTTGGGTTCGACCCCTATAAACTTCCCAAGCTTTCCTGCCATGTTAATTTATTTATAGCCTGCTAACAAACTGATTGTCAACCCAAAAGCTGACTTGACCAAAGCCATTTTGAAGCTTCAGTGTTCCCACACTGGAGCTGAGGGATAGGCAGGGGGGAATAGAGATAGCTGTTTTTTTTTTTTTTAGCCAAAACAAAATACTTTCTCCTGGGAACCAAGGACACTCTCACTTCTGGCCAGAGGGAGAGAAGGTGTGATGTTACTAGGAGACTGGAACTTTTACTTTTAATTAGGTGAAAACCACAGGAACCTTCAGAGTTGATTTTCATTCGAACTGGGCCAATATGATATCACCAATAAAACTATTCCTTGAGGAATCTACCTGCCTCAGAGTTTTGTTTGCTATGGGTGGTGTTGTGGCCCAGCAGCAGCCGTTGGAGCTGCAAACAGACTCCGATAATGAGGGGCCCTATGATTCGGCTCTGGAACATGTGGAGGATCCTGGACAGGGTTCTGACTCCGAGCAGGGACCAGAGAGGCTGGTTGGCCACCAGGAAGCGCCTGAGGCATGGAGCAGCGGTGAAAGCCAAAGGGAGTGTGCCCATGACGTCAGGCCTTGGAGCAGTGGGGAGGAGCTAAGGGAGTTGATCCTGGATGCCAGGCAAAGGCGGGCAGATAAACACCGAGAGCAACTATGCAGATACAGAAGATAATTGGACCCAGGTGGTAATTAGGCTCCTCCCAAGAGAGTATATAAGGAGAAACTTTGGGAGGAGGCTGTTTGCAGGATTCAACTAATATACCAACGCTGGAGAAACTCTCGGGTGTATTTATTATCTTGGAAGTCTGGATTGCTGCTTAGATATTGTCAGTGTGTTAATTTACTGTGAATAAATTGTCTAGCAATAATCTTGTCTTGGAGTGCCTCGGCGTACGGAGGGGGGGGTTCAGAACAGGGTGGTATTACTTAGAACTGTGACATTGATCTGGACATGCAGTAGGTGTACACTTTCAACATGCATGCCAGACCTGTCATCAATTCAACTCCTCAAAGTTGAAAAAGCCCATAATACACCTGAATCTATTAAGAAGGAGTTAAAATCAATCTCAAAAACCATTGGGTTCTGCTGTTAAGATTTATAAAATAAAACCCCACTGAAATTGCTGGATTTTTTTTTTAGTTGTCAAAGACCCAACAAACTGAGCTATGAAAAACGAACATTGCTATGATTGGTTATTTAAGCATGATGGGATATCGTCAGTCTCACTTTCAGCTAACAATGAAATGTATAAATGTTTTGTTGAATAGACCATTTGCAGCCATATTTTATCAAATGTGCGGTATTTTCAGTTGAACTTATTTCTCCTTGTGGATGAATGTCTACAGTCCTCTTCTTAGTAAATGTCTGAATAGTTTTGTATGAAACTTGTCTCTTTTACCTGGACTTTGTTAGAAGGCCAGGGTTATGGCACTTTTCATAATCTCTCTAATAATTGCAATAATGATTGTTGACATCAGTGACGTGCAGTCAGGGAAGGCAGGGGCAGCAGACCCTCACCACTGTCATCATGAAAAGAAAAAAAAATGTAAAAGGAAAAAGGCAAGAACTAAGTTCAGGCTGAGCTAGTTGCTGCCAGAGTCACCATGGATGACTCTGCTTAGTGCTTAACTGTTTAAAAAAGCCTCTAAAAAAACACCCTCTACAGGAGGAGGCAGGAGAACGACGTGTCTCATTTAGTCTGATTTTAGGCGTTTTATGGTCACTCGAGCAGAGTTAAGCAAGGGTTAAAAGCTGAAAAAATCCTGATGTAGATGAGGCACATGGTTCTCCTGCCTCCTCCTGTAGAGGGCGCTTTTTTAGAGGCTTTTTAAACAGTTAAGCAGAATCATCCATGGTGACTCTGGCAGCAACTAGCTCAGCCTGACCTCAGCTCCTGCCTTTTTCCTTTTACATTTTTTTTCTTTTCATTATGGTAGGCAAGAGCAGAGTTGAAATCCTCTCTGAAACAGCTGGAAAAGGTACATGTGGGTCGGAGGGAGGGGGAGAAATTCAAACTTCATCCTCCTGGTGCGGGGCTTTGGGCAAAGGCTGGAGGGAAGTGCTCTCCCTCCCCAAATGTAGTTTGATTGCAGGCAGAGTGACATTGTCTTTTCAAACCTGTAATCAATGAAGCTGGGCTGGATCCTTCAGGGGCTGGGGGAAAGTGTGTGTGCTCCAGTATGGCTCTTTGATTGGTTTCTTGCCTCCTCCTGTGGTCTCCCTGACTCCACCCAATCCAACTTTGTGTGTGTGTGTGTGTGTGTGTGTGTTTGAGGGGGGTGAGGGAGAGAGGAAGGAAGGAGGGGAAGGGAGAAGAAAAAAAAAAGAAAGAAGGAAACTTATTTCACAAAGGAGAAAAACAAATGCTGTCACTTTAAATCGGAACTGAGCATGCCTGGCTGTGGAATTCTGGAAGTTGATGTCCACAAGTCTAAAAAAAATTGTGTCAGTGCCTCACCAGCCATAAACCTCACGGCACATCACTGGTTGACATCTATACAAGTCAGACATGCCCTCAAGCACATGTAACATGATTTCAAGTATTCTAAGTGGAAGAGCGAAGTTATGTAGTACAATTATTGGGTTACTGAGCTTTGGATTTTCCCATCTATCGTCTCTCCAACACCAATTCATACAAAAATTCTTATGCTTCATCTTATTTAATGGCTCCTGCTTAAACATCCAAGACATGGGAATAATTCTGATATTAAGCTGAATAACAGGCTTTAATTATGTCATAATTATTTATAGAGTGTGTTCTCTAGCATGCCAGAGAGATGTTGCACGAGAATGAACCATGCACAACAGCTTATGTCAGTCTGTTTTAAAAGACAAAGGATTTATTGTTTAACAACACAATTCCCAAAATGAGCTAAGCTTGTTATTTCTTGGCATAATCCATTGTTGTTGTTTTCCTCCTCCTCCTCCTCCTCCTCCTCCTCCTCCTCCACCACCACCACCACCACCACCACCACCACCACCGCCACCACCACCACCACCACCACCTTCCTCTTCTCCTTCTTCCTGTGAGCTTGACATGGAAAGCAGGGGAAAATGCACTTGAGTGCTTGGTTGGATAGTTACCTAATAGTGTTGGAAAGGACCTTGGAGGTCTTCTAATCCAACCTACTCAAGTAGGACACCCCATACCATTTCAGACAAGTGGCTATCCAATCTTTTCTTAAAAGCCTCCAGTGATGAAGCACCTACAACTCCTGAAAGCCAGCTGTTCCACTGGTTCTCCCTGTCTCAAAATTTCTCCATGGTTCTAGGTTGCTTCTCTTCTTGATTACTTTCCACCCATTGTTTCTTCTTTTGCCTTCTGATACTTTGGAATATAAGTTGATTTCCTCTTCTTTGTGGCAGCCCCTTAAATATATTGAGTGAAAATATAGGAACAATTTCTTTTCCATTTCCTTTGATGCCATCCTTTTGAGAGCAGAACTGCCCCTTTGATTTGTACATGGGAAAAGTTTTGTTGGCACCTGCCAAGGGGCCTAGTTCACCATTAGAAGTTGCTTTTAGTCTTCCTCGAAGGGAAAGCCAAAGGGCCAAAAAAGTTTACTGTTCCAAAAAGCAATTTGTTGAGTAGAGCAAATCTCAAACCTCAAGCATGAAATAGCTGCCAAGGACAAAACAAGTAATTGCGGATCAAACACTAGTGAAATACCTCGAAGCATATTTTATCCCATTCTCTGCTCCTTTATGTGCAGTCATGGACAGCTTAAATGTGGGAGCCGGTTCTTTTTCGTTATTGTTGTTTTATTTGCTTTGTGGGGTTTTGGGGTTGTTGTTGTTTGCAACATCACTTCTTTTCTTCTTCCCCTTTGGAGGGCCTTAGTTTCATTCAAAAGCGCTTGAAGTGATGTCCTGCTCATTTTACAACTGACTAATTCTTTCCACATCAGCTTCTGGAACTGTAAATGCATGCCCTCGAAAACACACACTGCTTTTGGGCGGGATTGTAGAAAGCTTCTTTTCCGAATACGTCATTGTAATTGATAGATGGGCCTGCAGTTCAGGAATATTTCAGATCAGTAATTATTCCTGAAATTATTTGCCTTACCCTCTCTGAATGCATCTAGTAACTTCTATAAGCGAGTAGTAGCAGACAATTTTGTGTACCAAGCTTAGGCCAGACCGTAGGCGGCGTAGTAACCCTGATACTTCTGTAGTATTTTCTTCTGCTCCTACAGGTTTTTTAATTCCTCATCAGAGAAACGCCACTGCTCATTTCCAGATACTTTTATTTGAAATTTCACGGGGTTGGCTCAATAAATTTTTAATGTTTGCAGTCAGATAAGCTCGCCATTCCCTCCCATTTCTGCTTCTGTTTTCTAGCAAGAAGATTAAAAACACAGGGTAGGTAAATCCTTAAACTTTAATTGCTGACAATTAAAAGTCCCAGTAGACGAATTGCAGATTCTCCATTGGCAAACCCACTTCCCAACCTGGGAGCAGATCTGGTGTGGCTATTTGTAATCACAGTTTATTGCAAGAGCCTAGATGCTTTATCTCTACCACAGAGGGTCCCTGCTTAATATTCTGTCCTCTGCTAAAATGTATGCTTTTCATAATCATAAGGGACCGGTTCTCTTGCCACATTGGCATCTGACCAGGGATGGAAGCATTCACTTCCCATTCATAGACATTATGTGATGGCATAAGGAAAACTGGCCATGCAGAGCCGGAATTAAATCCTTCTGATTAGAAGCAGATGCTGACAGTCATTCCTATGGCAACATAAGCCATCATACAGCACAGCTTACAGTGCTATCTCTGGTTGGGCATTTGTACACCCAGAGGGAATTAGCTTCGTTTAGGTTTTTCTCCCCCCCCCTTTTCTTCTTGGCCCATCCTTGATTCCTTCTGAACTGTGTTTGTGATGTGGAAGCAATAAGGGATGGTTATGAAGTGAGAAACCAGGAGCTGACATTTCTTTTCAACCTGATTACTAACAAGGAATGTGACATGTTGGCTCAAGCGAAGGGAGGGGATGTCTACTTGATGATACAGTTGGGCTGCCCTGAAACTCACAAGTGGTCAATTTCAATATATCTCCTGGGCTGGTGACACACATTCTACAGTGTTCAGTTGGGATGGCTGGATCCAAAGCTTGGTGGTTAGAATTGAGAAGAATAAGTCATCAATGGTGTCCTTTCTAATGTCCTCATCTCAGCATCTAATGCTGGCTTTCGGGGGGAAAACTGCTCTTGTGTCTAGTTGTCTTGGTGTGCAGTGCTCTATAGTACCGTTTTGAGGGTAGGAGTTGAAACAATTTATGTCCAGGATGTGAGGGGTCTGTAGATATTTTCACAGTCTTCTTTTTGACTCGTGCAGTACACAGGTCCTCAATGGAAGGCAGGTTGGTAGCCATTGTTTTTTTCTGCAGTTCTAATTATCCGTTGAAATCTGTGTCTGTCTTGTTGGGTTGCAGAACCAAACCAGACAGTTATGGAGGTGCAGATGACAGACTCAATCATTCCTCTGTAGAATGAATACAGATTTAATACATACAGGTAATGAATACAGATTTAATACAGTTCTAAAACCTAGTAATCTGGAAGCTAAATGAGAAGCACAGAGAATAAGATTCATTGTAATATCCCTAAAGCTAAAAACTCCTTTATTTTCAGGTGATAGCATGGAGATATTCATAATATCTTCTTGATAACCTTATGGATTTTTTTCCCCATTGCTTTCTTCATCCCAGTCTAGTCTTGGTGGGTCTCCCCTGCAGATGTTTAATTCTCCACAAACCATATCTAGCCCACCTATATATACTGTTGTCTACTTTGCAGTCAGCATTACAAGTTGGAAGTACAAGGAGTAGAAAGAGTACAGGGGGGGGGGGGCTTTTACCAGGTTCACCCGGTACGTCAGTTGGGCCCCTTCCTGGATCGGGATGCTCTGTGCACAGTCACTCATGCCCTCATCCTTTCTCGCCTGGACTACTGTAACACTCTCTACACGGGGCTGCCCTTGAAGAGCACCCGGAAGCTTCAACTGGTCCAGAATGCGGCTGCGCGGGTTATCATGGGGGCACTTAGGTGCTCCCATGTTACCCCCCTTTTAGGCGGCCTGCACTGGTTGCCGGTTGTCTTCCGGGTGCGATTCAAGGTACTAATTATGACCTTTAAAGCGCTCCATGGCTTATTCCCAAGATACCTGCGAAACCACCTACTGCCACCAGTAGCCTCCCACCGTCCAGTGCGATCGCACAGAGTTGGCCTCCGCAGGGTGCCATCGGCCAGACAGTGTCGGCTAGCGACCCCCAGGGAGAGAGCCTTCTCTGTGGGAGCGCCTTGCCTCTGGAATGAGCTGCCCCCGGAGCTTTGTATAATCCCCGACCTCCGGTCCTTCCGACGTGCTTAAAAAGTTGGCTTTTCCAGCAAGCCAACAAAACAAAACATTGTTAATTTTAATTTGAATTTTTTAGAAAAATGTCATTGTCAATTTTAATTGGGTTTGGGATATTCTATTTAATTTTTTTAAAACTTTTGTATTATGTGTTTCTTTTAATGTTGTACGCTGTCCTGAGTCCTTGGGAGAAGGGCGGCATATAAATCTAATAAACCTAAACCTAAATCTAACCTAAATGCATATCATTCGTTTCTCCTAGAAATCTTTGTCCACAGGCTCTGAGTTTTGGCTTCTCCAGTCGGGAACAAAAGCTCTCTTGTTTCATAATGTTTGGAGCAGCCTATTTTTAGCAATTATAACTCAATTGTGCATCACTTTGTTGCTCCGAGTTTTCCAGACAGCCTGATAGATAATGCTGGCCTTATCTCATGCGGTAAATGACAACATGTCTGTCTGAACAGTGCAATAGAAACCTGGAGCACTTTATTATCCCCCTTTCATCATTCATTGTGGTTATTTATTTACTTCGGTAAACCCAATTTAGCCCCTTTCCAGCACATCCTGAATGGCGAGTTACATCACTATTTTGGTGGGTAAAATCTTCTGCTTTCCCTGGGAGACTGCAACATTGGATTGTGATAAATTAGCGAGCATTAGGGCCTTTCTCTCATGGTTTTAAATCATATACTTTTGTAATAAGAGCATCAGATGTAATTTTAAAATAATGATCTTCCCTGTACGGTGCAGTGTTTCATCTTTCTACCTTCAGAGGCCCATCTCTGCAATGAATGGTCTGCCAATGAATCCCTGGGACTTGGGAAGAATACTTAGTGGTGATGTATGAGGGCTGCATTCTGTTGAGTTCGGTCCCAATCTTTCTTAAAGGTAAAGGTTCCCCTTGCACATATGCCTGCTAGTCGTTCCCGACTCTAGAAGATGGCGCTCATCTCTATTACAAAGCTGAAGAGCCAGCGCTATCCGAAGACGTCTCTGTAGTCATGTGGCCAGCATGACTAAATGCCGAAGGCACACAAAACCCTGTTACCTTGACACTAAAAGTGTTTCCTATTTTTCTACTTGCATTTTTTACATGCTTTCGAACTGCTAGGCTGGCAGAAGCTGGGACGAGTAACAGGAGCTCCCTCCATTACGCGGCACTAGAGATTCAAACCACTGAACTGCCAACCTTTCTGATCGACAAGCTTAGCCACTGAGCCGCCATGTCCCTCAATCTTTCATACTGGGAGCTAAAACTGAAGCTTCCCAATCAACCCTTCCAATTTTATCTTCTCCTGGTCCCAAATATAGTTGAGGAGAGAAAGGTAGTGATAATGCCAGCCTTCTTCTAGAGTCTCACTTTCCTTGCTGTAAAAAGGTACACTCTAAGAAAAGTATCTCTTAAAATAGACACCTGCTTCTCTGGAAGCTATCAAAAGCAACTGTTAAGCTGATGCAGACATCAAGGAGGGTGGGGGGAATCTCTGTCTAAGCATGAGAGATATTTATTTATTTCTGATGCTGGTAGAACTTACTCAGCACACTGGCAGGAGTTTAGATTTAGCTCATAGACTAGACTAGAATAGAATAGAATAGCACAGCATAGCTTAGCATTGCATAGCATAGAATAAAATAGAATAGAGACTAGAATAAATAGAGAATAGAGTAAAGTAGAGTAGAATAGAATAACACAGCATAGCATAGCATAGCATAGAATAAAATAGAACAGAATAGCACAGCATAGCACAGCATAGAATAAAATAGAATAGAGACTGGAATAAATAGTAAATAGAGTAGAGTAGGGTAGAGTAGAGTAGAATAGAATAGAATAGAATAGAATAGAATAGAATAGAATAGCACCGCATAGCACAGCATGGAATAGAATAGAATACAATAGAATAGCACAGCATAGCACATCATAGAATAAAGTAGAATAAAATAGAATAGAGACTGGAATAAATAGAAAATAGAGAGTAGAGTAGAGCAGAGCAGAGCAGAGCAGAGCAGAACAGAACAGAACAGAACAGAACAGAACAACAGAATTGGAAGGGACCCTGGAGGGCCTATAGTCCAACCCCATGCCCAGACAGGGCAGCTCAGTTATAACAACAAAGACATGACCAGAGGCAGATTATGGAATAGATGATCACAAATTACGGAATTAATGTTATAGTTTATAATTTCATTATGAAGATTTTTTTTTTTAGACATGGACAATCCATCTTCAGGGAAAGCTGTCTGACTGTGTGAGAAAAAGCTCAGACATTTCAGTAAAACTCCTGAGCCACTCATTATTCGACACCAAAAAGAAAAAAGAAAGAAAAAAAATCTTCATACCTGATCTTTCTTACCTTATATCCTCACGAAGAAGCCAAATGGTGCATTCACGGAGCAGTGACCCAGGAGAAACGGTTAACGTTTTCCAGGCTCGTAAGACCCTATTAGCTTCGAAAAGGGGGTGTTGCCAGGCCTATGAGGTGGAAAACACCCTTACGAAAGAGGGAATCCAAAGTGCATTGCAAAAGGAAAGAAAAAAAAAAAGAAACTGCAAATATTTTTGTGCTGTGATTTTTAAATTCCTAAATGACACACCTGTTTTATTTGTTTACCCAGATGCGGATTAGTTTTCTTGATGCTTATGATTATTTCTTGATGCTTATGATTATGTCATTTTTAAGTCTGTAGCTTTCCTCTGACAAATTAATTCTTATTTTTCTTTATCAAAGTGTGTAAATATTTTGCAGGAGAGGAGTCATGTCAACCACATTTTTAAACATGGTATCAGATTCATCCAATTCAACATAGATCTCTCTCTCTCTCTCTCCCCCTCCCTCTCTCTCTCTCTCTCTCTCCCCTCCCTCTCATTTTCTCCCTCTCCCTCGCCTCCCTTCCTCTCCCTCTTTTTCTCTTTATCTCTTTTTCTCCTTCTCCCTTTCTCTCCCTCATTTTCTCTTTTTTCTCTCTTTCTCTCTCTCCCTCCCTCCCCCTCCCCCTCCTTCTCCCTTTCTTTCTCTCCCTCTCCTTCTCCCTTTCTCTCCCTCTCCCTCATTTTCTCTTTTTCTCTCTTTCTCCCCCTCCCCCTCTCTCCCCCTTTCCCTTTCTCTCTCTCCCCCCTCCCTCTCTCCCTCTCCCTTTTTTCCCTCTCCTTCCCTCCCTCTCTCTTCCTCCCTCTCTTTTCTCTTTCTCTCTCTTTCTCTCTCTCTTCCTCTCCCCCTCTCTTGCTCTCCCTCTCTTTCTCTTTTATCCTTTCCTCTGCCTTTGTTCCAGGAAGACAGTTAGTAGAAGATGTCCCTGGTCTCTTAATAAGAGTAACCAGGACATAATTGTAATTGAGAACAAATAATTTTTGTGCTTTTTTAAAATAAAGACATACACAAATACACACACACACACACCAAAAAAAACTCTCATCCAATGTCTGCCTCTCTGGGACTTTTTTTTTCAGTTTTCAAGATCTGTGACTGCCCAAACTAGAAACTTGGAAGATTTTTGCCATGTAGTAGCTGATGTCATAATTCCCCCCCCCCCCATGTCACTTGAAGTCCAACACATCTTGGGCGAGCAATTCCAAAGGAATATAATGATAGAGCATCTACTTGGTATAAATCACCATCGTTATCAATAGAAGGTGTCAACTTTCTCTGTCTTTTATTATTAACTCATTTTTCTCATTTGGGTTCTTTTATTAAACGTGCGAAAGTACTTAATGAAGACATATATTGCTAATTTATTTTGTTAAAGATTAATCTTTTTTTAAAAAAAAACCCCGCTACTCTTTGTTTCTGGTAGGAACAGGATGACCCAGAAGGAAAGCTTGCAGCACATTTTGTTCTTAATCTAAAACTAGCTTCTCTGTTAATAATTTGTCTCTTTGACGCCTTTCCTCCCAACAATGTAAAATTCTTCAGTGGGAAAATATTGTCCTTTTCATAGTGCCTCCGATGACTAATACTCAACCAGGTGATAAATGCATACAAAAGGGTGGCAATTACAATTCCATTAATCACTTAATAATTGGGGTCTGTCTCTCAGTTACAACTCCAGGCTATGGCGTCCAAAGGAATTAGGAGAAAACTCCTATTCATCACCCAGGTCCCTGGCCCTCGTAAAGGCCTGTTGCTAACAATAGATCTAATCATTTTGAGATGTGCTACAATTAAGAAGCTGTGTGATAAAGGAGTCTCAGCCCATGTCCCATAAGACCCAGAAAAGGGAACCGCTTTCTTTACACCACTGATTTAACGCTAAATGCCATCCATTAAACCTCTGCGTCTCTAGAGGCTTGTAAATGTTTGAAACCTTTAATAAACCCAACTCAACGGGCTGCATGAAATTTTCCCTCTGTAACACAAAAGAATTGTATTTCGTTTAAACTGCCTTCTACATGATGAGCCGTGGTAGTGGGGGGAGGCTGTGCAGTGGTTAGAATGCGGTATTGCAAGACTAATTCTGCCGACTGCCAGCAGTTCAATCCTGACCAGAGGTGGGTTCCTACCAGTTCGCACCTATTCAATAGAACCAGTTCGCCAAATCTACCAAACCGGTTAGAAGAGATTCCACCAGTGGAGCTGGAAAGCAGGCCACACCTACAGAAGAGGTTCCAAAAAATTTTGAAACCCACCACTGATCCTGACCAGCTCAAGGTTGACTCAGGTTGGTAAAATGAGGATCCAAATTGTTGGGGGCAAGATGCTGACTCTGCAAACGGTATAGAGAGGGTTGTAAATTATTGTGAAGCGGTATATAAGTAAGAGCTATTGCTAATTTTTTTTAAAAATCCTTCTGTAAACACATTTAAATTAATTCAGGTTAATTCTTAATAGGGTATGGGTTCTGACCCCCCTCGTCCCACACCAACACACTCCGAGCCAAAGATACTTTACAGAATTTATTAAGAGACAGTTAGGTCCTTGGCAGCAAACCGGCACAGATAAGCCTTGGCAGCTATCCAGCACAGATAAGCCTTGGCAGCAATCCAGCCTGCCAAGCTCACAATACTGTTCTCCCACATTAGTTTATGCGTTGACTTCTGCAAAAGGGGTGTGTGCACAAGCATTCCTTTTATAGTCTGGAGAGGAGCCTAATTACCACCAGCTGAGTGGAATTACCTCCTGTAACTGTGCAACTGTTCCTTACGCCTATCAGCTCTTCGGTGCCAGGCATCCAGGAACAACTCACTGCTGATGTCCGGATCACACTCCCTTGTCTCCTCCCCACTGGTCCAAGGATCAGGCGCCTCCTGGTGGCCAACCAGCCTCTCTGCGCCCTGCTCGGAGTCGGAACCCTGTCCAGGGTCCTCCACATCCTCCAGAGCCGACTCAGAGGGCCCCTTGCTGTCGGAGTCTGGTGGCAGCTCCAACGGCTCCTGCTGGGCCACAACAGTATGCCATGGTAAAATACATGTCTCATCATATAGAAGTCAACATATTGTGTCCAACAATCTGGGCCCTCATTTTACCAACCTCAGTAGGATGGAAGGGTGAGTTTCTCTTAACTGAGCACATATTTCTGCTGTCCTTCTTCGTAGTGTCAGTAATTATGTCCCCTCCCCTTTCTATTCGATTCTCAGACATTCCCTGGAAAAGTCCCTGCATTTTTCTTGGCAAGGTTTTCCAGAATTGGTTTGCCATTGTCTCCTTCTTAGGGCCTAAAGAAAGTGGCTGGTCCAAGATCACCCAGTTGATTTGTGCCAAGGCAGGACTCGTGCTCACAATCTTCCCATTTTCTAGTCTGTTGTATTTGTCTTCCTCTCCCTCATAAATTAAAGCAGATATCTTACATTTTCTTTCCCTGGATGTTCACAATAATGTTGATATTATAACTCATCTTCCACCGAGTTTATTTTGCATTATCTCTGGGTGTCATTCTTGGCTTCAGATGAGTTGGATAAGAACACAAAGATTTCAATACGAGTTATTCGTGTGTCAAGACTTGGGCATGTCAGTAACTGCAAATTTGATTTTATTGCTTAACTTGCACCAGAAATATACTTGCTGGTCTGTGCAATTTCTTGCTGATGGTTTCTCAGTTGTTGTTTAAACAATTACATCTATAATTTCTATGGGGAAAAAGTGGAAACCTGGCAGTATTTATTTATTTTTTAAAATTTTAACTGTACGTGTTCCTTACTGATTTCAGAAAATTGTTGCTAATAGCCTTATAAATGCCTTTTGAATTGTCATCCTTCCCCCTTCCCATTGCAAACATTGTTTATTGACACAAAAACGGAGGTTAGGTTTAGTGTATCCAGTGGTATTATGATGTACAAAGTTGACTCCCCATCACTCCTTCTGTAGCATATTGTGTGTCTGGGTGTATGTGTGTGTGTGAGAGAGAGGGGGGGAGGGAGGGAGGGAGGGAGGTGGTATTCAGCCAGTTCTGGCAGGTTCTGAGAGCCAGTAGTTGAAATTTTGAGTAGTTCGGAGAACCGGCAAATAGGCTGGCCACGCCCCTGCTGCCTTCCAGCCTCCAGCTGATCTTCTTTTGTTGCCCTGAACAGGAGAACCGAGCTGGAAAGCAGGTTAGTGGGGTGGGGAGGGAATGGGGATTTTGCAATATCCTTCCCCTGCCACACCCACAAAGCCACGTCCGCAAAGCCATGCCTACAGAACCGGTAGCAAAAAAAATTGAATCCCACCACTACACAAAAGATATATTTTCTTTGTTTTTTAAAAAAGTAGCAAATTACCCAAAGGCATGTTGAAATAAAATTTTCTGCAACCAGAAAGTGTTATCTTAGAATACAACCAGCCAAGTGGTAAAGACTTTTATAAGTGAAGCATACTATTGGAGAAGAAAAAACATGAGGTTCTGAGGAGAAATCTTGGCCAAAAGATATGGTGATGCAAATAGAGAAGGCTTCATTGTAAGAATGCAATTTTCTCAAAGACTTTAGAGAACAAAGAAAGCAAAGGCAGAGGTTCAATTTTGGCATCTGTTTGGCCAGGATTAGAACATAGGACAATAGAGTTGGAAGGGTCCTTTGAAGTCTTTTGTCCAACCCCTGCTCAAGCAGGAGAACTTATACCATGTCAGATAAATGCTTGTCCAATCTCTTCTTGAAAACCTCAAGTGTTGGAGCATTCACAACTTCTGGAGGCAGGTTGTTCCACTGATTAATTGTTCTTAAGTAAAGCTAAAGGTTCCCCTCACACTTATGTGCTAGTTGGTCCCGACTCTAGGGGACGGTGCTCATCTCCATTTCAAAGCCGAAGAGCCAGCGCTGTCTGAAGACGTCTCCATGGTCCTGTGGCCGGCATGACTACATGCTGAAGGTACACGGAAGGCTGTTCCCTTCCCACCAAAGGTGGTTTCTATTTTTCTACTTGCTTTTGAACTGCTAGGTTGGCAGAAGCTGGGACAAGTAACGGGAGCTCACTCCATTACACGATGCTAGGGATTCGAACTGCTGAACTACAACCTTTCTGATCAACAAACTCAGTGTCTTAGCCATTGAGCCACCACATCCCTTAATTGTTCTTACTATCAAGAAATTTATCCTTAGTTCTAGCTTGCTTTTCTCCTCGGTTAGTTTCCATCCATTGTTTCCCGTCTTGCTTTCTGGGGTTTAGGAAAATGGCAAACATTGGAGAAGGTTGTGAGGAAGAAAAGACAGATTCTCAAAAGGGAGTGATAAGGGAGTGGACAAAAAAAACAGATTAAGCCTGTATATCTTTAGATTATCCCTGTGATTTTTTTTTTCCCTGTAGAAATCTTTCCAGGAAATGTAAAGGCCAATAATTAAGACAAGCAGAATTCCTCAGGAAGATCTGGGGGAAAAAAAATCTCTGTGTAGAGAAGAAGGATCTTATGGCTGTAGCTGGCGAAGGAGATATGAGGCATTAGGGACCCAAAACTATTAAGAGAGA
Organism: Thamnophis elegans; assembly: GCF_009769535.1. Classification (NCBI taxonomy): domain Eukaryota; kingdom Metazoa; phylum Chordata; class Lepidosauria; order Squamata; family Natricidae; genus Thamnophis; species Thamnophis elegans. The sequence goes on along the minus strand of NC_045552.1, from coordinate 51,396,527 downwards.
TTAAGAAATTGTGACAGTGCAAGATTGAGATGTAGATCCCAGGTGTAAAGGTATGAATGTGGCTTCATTTAGCCATGAAGATCATCACCCTCATCATCTCCTTCCCCCCTCCCTTTGACCCCCTCCCCAAAGGCTTAAAACATTGGTCCAAATTGATATATGTATACTTCCAATGAAGTTTATGCTGATTATCTTAATGGGCTGTTTTTACATCATGCTTAATTGCCAGGCATTAACGGGATGGAAATGGGCTGGTTTATCTTTCCACATCTCATTTTTACACTGCATTAATTGAGAGAGAGAGAAATTTCAGCTGGTTCCCTAAAGTAATATTCCCAGAGTTCGCCGGAAGAGAATTATGAAAGTTTATTGGGTTTAAATATAGTCTTATTGTGAATATATATATATATATATATATATATATATATATATATATATATATATATATATATATATATATATTCAAAGGAGCTTATGCGTGTATATCTTATAACCTTCACTTGGGAAAGAGGATAAGCTTCAAGTCCATGAATCGAATCAGAGTTTTTGCATGAAGGAGTAGATGCTACATTGCTATTAATTAAGGCAAAGCCACCATATTCTATTAGAAAATTAACTTCTTGGCAAGTCAGTGAAAGGAGCCATCATATTTTAGGCTTTCTCAAGTTGTTACCATAGGATTGAAGCAGCTTATAAATAGTGTAAATAAAAATGCTAGAATATATGTTTGGGTCCTTTGTAATCTTTGTTGCATTAAAAATCTCAGCATTAGTTTAGTAAGGATGCTTGACAAACATCAATCATCATCATCGTCATTCTCTTTTAACAACCCCATAATCCCTTGCAGGATGGAGTCTGGGCAATTGAATGAAGCTGAGTGGTTACTTGCCAGATGCCCTTCTTGTCACCAATATGGAGTTTTGTTCAGCAGATATATTCTCATTGTGGCCAGAGAGAGAAATATCTGCCTCTACCTAGGATCGAACCCACAGCCTCCTGATTATGAGGCAAAAGCCCCACCACTAGGCCACTGCACCACTCGCTTGACAAACCCCAATATTCCATATAGAGAGAGCACTAAGGCTATCTTCTATACTGCACATAATAGCATTTTTTTAAAAAAATGGAAGAAAATGTTGCTTTCCAACTTGCTAGATCCAGGCACTGACTTCCTATCCTAATATCTCTGGCATGCAACTTGAGCTTTTCAAATCACTGGAATGTGTGGGAATGCATGTATGCATTGGTTTCACTAAATTCCATTTGTCTTTCTACCTGCTCTGCTTCTTTATGCATGACCAATAGATAGACTGATAGATAGAAGGACAGAAGAAATAAAAATGAATCAAAAAGGTGATTAAAAATAGCAACTGTCGTATCTTTGGTGCCTTCCATAATAGCTCTGCAAATCTCACTTTCGGGAATTTGAAATAAATTGTGACTTCCACTGGCTAATAAAAAATGGAAAAAGGAGATCTCGATAGGAGAGAGAGAGAAACACACACAGAGAGAGAGAGAGACAGACAGACAGATTGAGAGAGACAGAGAGAGAGACAGAGAGAGAGATTGAGAGAGACAGAGAGATATATATTGAGAGAGAGAGAGATTGAGAGAGAGAGAGAGACAGAGAGAGATATTGAGAGAGCTAGAGATTAAGAGAAGGAGAGAGAGAGAGAGAGAGATACTAACAGTAGATAATAAATTTTATAGCTATAGATATACTTAGAAACACTGTTAAAACACTGCTTATTTGATTTCTTTTTGTATGGAGTATGAAAGCCCAAATGCAGCCAGAAAGGAGGTTGGGTGTGGAATAATTGGATTCCCTTTTGATTTCAGCACCTCTTTAATCTGCCTCCACGAATCGCCAGGGAATCACACTTCAACCTGGCAGAGCAGAGCATATCACACACAGCATCTCTGTGGCTTTTCAGTTCCATGAAACAGCTATAGCACTTAGACTTATATACCGCTTCACAGTGCTTTACAACCCTCTCTAAGCAGTTTACTGAGTCAGCCAACAATTCGGCTCCTCATTTACTCACCTTGGAAGGATGGAAGGCTGTGTCAACCCTGAGCCTGGTGAGATTCGATCTGCTAAATTGCAGGCAGCCGGCTGGCAACAGAAGAAGAGCCGAGGTGGCGCAGTGGTTAGAGTGCAGTACTGCAGGCCACTTCAGCTGACTGCTATCTGCAGTTCGGCGGTTCAAATCTCACCGGCTCAAGGTTGACTCAGCTTTCCATCCTTCTGAGGTGGGTGAAATGAGGACGCAGACTGTTGGGACAATATGCTGTCTGTGTAAACCGCTTAGAGAGGGCTGAAAGCCCTATGAAGCGGTATGTAAGTCTAACTGCTATTGCTATTGCTATAAGTAGCCTGCAGTACTGCTCTCTAACCACTGCATCACTGTGGCTCATCCAAGAAGCTGAAGGAGACCGATTGAGTCGGTTTCCATATTTTTTTGCCAAGCTGATGCACAGCCTGCCTCTCTTCAAGGCAAAATATCTCACCGGTCTTGATTACAGCATAGACAGATTAAGTCTTTTGTTATATATTGAAGCCGTTGCAATCAAGAAACATGTTAAGTTCAGTTCCCTCCAAAGTCTTCTTGACACAATGGACCGTATGGATCAAGAGCAGTTCAAACCATAGATTTTTCATTTTAAGGGTCTGATTTGAGACTAGGCTGATTTCTCTGCTTACTGTTAAAAATTGCCTTTTGGGTTGTAATGAACACTTTTACATAACTTTGGTTACTGCTGAGAGAGATGCTAAAGTCACCTGTTCCATAGCAGAATTTTGCTACTTAGCCAAATCGTTTTCTTCAGGGGTTAGAGGGTCAGCCGTGTGGAACGGAATGGCCATCTGTAATGGTGACCTTCCTTACCTATTAAAAAATGTTGACTATTTTAATATGTATCCAGTTTTATTATATTAGATTTCTGGTTAAGACCATAATAATATTTAACCAGTCCAAAGAGAATAAGAATATTGTGTTTTTCTACAGTAGTATCTTCCTAGAAAAATAAGAACGAAGCTTACAAATAACGATCAGATTATATCCTTTTGACATGTTGGTCCAATATTATCTGTCCTTGCTAGTAGAATATCTCCAGGCTGTTAGATTTTTGAATTATTTCAAAAGTAGAATCAGTTCTACTTAGAGGATCAAGAAAAAATCTAGAAACCTGGATGTCTCTACCTAATAAAGTACAGGCTCAAGAGTTTGCTATAGTCCTTCTCCTAAATCAGGGAGTCAAGAACCCATGGCTCTGGAGCCGCATGTGGCTCTTTCATCCCTCTGCTGCGGCTCCCTCTTGCTCAAAATATGTGTCACGACCACCCGCCGGCATGCAATTTATTGAGCTTTTCAACCCCGGGAGGCCAACCATGGATAAATCCAAGAAAAGAAAAGTTTCAGAAGAAAACAGAACATTTAATTCAACTACCTATGCTAGTTTTGGGGCCGCTCAGGAAATAGGGAAGGGTTTTGTAGCTCACGGTGTTTTCTTTTCTGTGGGAAATGGGCTCTTTGAGTGTTTAAGGTTGCTGACCCCTGTCTTAAATCTATATTAGAAAATGCATTTGGGTTGAGAGCCTTTATCAGAGCTTAAACATCCAGTGTCTTCAAGTTGTCTTCAGTTACCTTCTCTCAAAACTCAAGATTGGACATTCTTAGTTATAGAGGATACCATGTCCCCAGTATTCAAAGAGGTACTAATCCACATTTTTGAGAAGGGACATTCTTATGTACTTGTGCCTACAAGAACTTCAACATTTCTGATCATTTTTTGCAATTGGTTGACATAGGCTTAATGATATTAGAACAGAACTTTTAGTTCCCAGTTTGGCAATTGTGCTAGCTATATTCTTTCTTTTTTCCTGTGGGAGCCCCAGTTTCTCGGTATATGTTCTCTTTTAATAGAAATATTGGAAACTACATCCCTAGAGATGCTTGGAAAGCTGGCCATTAAATGGGAAGCATAATCTACTTGAACCTACTCTATGTCTTACCAGGCCTGGGAAGTATATCATAGGAGTGTTATAAATAAAATATAAATGTTGAGGGTAATGGAGGAGGGTTGCCTTAACTTTGCTTTTCTTTCCTTATAAAATTTAGCCAGAAAATTTTAGCTTTAGACAAAACAAAATCCAGCGATGAACTCTTTTGGAGTATTTGCATTGAAATGCCAACTTTAAAATATAAGTGGGTAAAATCTCAGTAAGACGCTGAGATTGTCAATCAGTTAGGCGGTTTGAATCCCTAGCACCGCGTAATGAAGTGAGTTCCCATTACTTGTCCCAGCTTCTGCCAATCTAGCAGTTCGTAAGCACGTAAAAATGCAAGTAGATAAATAGGAACCACCTTTGGTGGGAAGGTAACAGTGTTTCATGTACCTTCAGTGTTTAGTCATGCCGGCCACATGACCACAGAGATGTCTCTGGACAGCTCTTGCTTTTCAACTTTGAATCAGAGATGAGCACCGCCCACTAGAGTCAGGAACAACTAGCACATATGTGCAAAGAGAACCTTTATCTTTAAGTGGGTAAAACCAAGCAAAAGCGGATCATGTGCAGTTATTTAGAGGAAAATACTTTATTGTGAGTTCCTTTTCTTCTTCTTCTTCTTCTTCTTCTTCTTCTTCTTCTTCTTCTTCTTCTTCTTCTTCTTCTTCTTCTTCTTCTTCTCCTCCTCCTCCTCCTCCTCCTCCTCCTCCTCCTCCTCCTCCTCCTCCTCTCTCTCTCTCTCTCTGTCTCTCTCTCTGTCTCTGTCTCTGTCTCTTTCTCTGTCTCTGTCTCTCAGTGGCATGAGTGGGTTTAAATGTGAGTGCTTTGGCCTTTTGTTCGGATGTGGGTTTTGGTGTTATTAAATATGTCTGAGAGGAGGAAAACACAACAGAGAGTACGAAGCTCAATCCATTACCTCTTGCTATAATTGGTGATTATGGATCAAGTTTGCTGATGATAGAATTTGATGGTTCGTGATGGATTCACATTTTCTTTTGCAATGTCTGCAGAGGAGACTGTCTCTGTGATTTGTATCTGACGTATACAGTGGGGGAGGGGATGGGGAAGCTTGATGGTTATGCCGGCAACACTAAAATCAAATAGAATCTCTTGCAATAAAAAATTAGCTCTGGGCAAATACTAAAAATGAAAATTCGGAAAGTCCTGGGAACTGATTTTCATCTCAACCAAAGGTTGGGGAGAAATAAATTAACCTTTTAATGAAACGTGGTCTACATTTTGTTAGCTGAATCTATATGCAAATGCAATTATCCTCAGATAAGTGGGCTTTTTTTTGGGGGGGGAGGGTGGAATTGGTCAATGTAATTCCCAAACCCAACAAATGTTTATAGAAGTGGATGTTTATCGGAGAAGTGATTATACCGGCATACATATTTGGCAATGGTGGGATTCAAATAATTTAACAACCGGTTCTCTGCCCTAATGATTTCTTCCAACAACCAGTTCACCAAATTGCTCAGAAAGTTAACAACTGGTTCTCCCAAACTGGTGCGAGCTGGCTGAATCCCACCACTGATATTTGGGGGCCATAATATGACTGGGATCTTAGCTTGCTTCTGTTTAGCTCCATATCCATTTCAAATATCTTCTCTTCAGGTATTACAGAGAAGTCCACCAAGTAGCCACCACAAGACTTCCGAAGACATGGTGTCTTTGATTATTTATTAAATTGATATCTGCCCGTTTCACTGCCAAGCTCATCACCACTTCAGAGTGACCTTTAGAACAGATAACGCAATTCCGGTAGACAGATAGATAGAAGGATGAAAGAGAAAGAGAGAGATTTGTATATGTGGCTCCTTCATCTAAAATTCATCTGGGATATTGAAGTGAGCTCTCGCAGACCCCGAATATAATTTTCCAACTCAGATTTATTTATTTGTTAAGTTTATATCCTGTGTCAAAAAGAAGAATGAGAGAGGAGAGAGGAGAGAGAGAGAGAGAGAGAGAGAGAGAGAGAGAGAGAGAGAGAGAGAGAGAGAGAGAGAGAGAAAGAAAGAGAGAGAGAGAACCAAACAAGATAATGCTGACAATATCATTTTGGAATCTTCTATAATACTTATGTTATTATCCATTTCATCAATAAAAATGGACCATTTTAGGGTCTGTTTACCATTTAGCTATGACAGCAAAATGTTTGTAAATTGAAGCTGTGAAAGTGTGAAGCAACGAGGAACTCTTTGCAATGTAATATCTGGCCTTTGCATGCTGGAATCCATCTTCTGTCCAGTTTCTCCAGAGATTTGTGGTGCCAGTCCTATTGTTTTGCTCTTGACCTTTCTCCTATTTGCTTTATTGCTTCCTGACTAGAAGTGGTATTCAGCCAGTTCTCTCTGGTTTGAGTGAACCGAGGTGGAGCAGTGGTTAAATGCAGCACTGCAGGCTACTTCAGCTGACTGCAGTTCAGCAGTTCGACTGTTCAAATCTCACCGGCTCAGGGTTGACTCAACCTTCCATCCTTCCAAGGTGGGTAAAATGAGGACCCGGATTGTTGTTGGGGGCAATATGCTGACTCTGTAAACCGCTTAGAGAGGGCTGAAAGCTCTATGAAGCGCTATATAAGTCTAACTGCTATTGCTTTTGCTATTGAACCGGTAGCGGGACTGCAGAAGGCTCCACCCAGGGGTGGGTTCTGGCCACCATTCCTACCAGTTCAGTAGTAAAAAAAATTGAATCCCACCACTGCACAAAAGATATATTTTCTTTCTTTCTTTTTTTTTTTAAAAGGGAGCAATTTACCCAAAGTCTTGTTGAAATAAAATTTTCTGCAACCACAAAGTGTTACCTTAGAATACAACCAGCCAAGTGGTAAAGACTTGTATAAGTGAAGCATACTATTGGAGAAGAAAAAACATGAGGTTCTGAGGAGAAATCTTGGCTAAAAGATATGGTGATGCAAATAGAGAAGCCTTCATTGTAAGAATGCAATTTTCTCAAAGACTTTAGAGAACAAAGAAAGCAAAGGCAGAGGTTCAATTTTGGCATCTGCTTGGCCAGGATTAGAACATAGAACAATAGAATTGGAAGGGACCTTGGAGGTCTTTAAGTAACGAATAAAAAATACATTTTTAACGAAGATTGTTCTGCACATGCGCAGAACAGAAAATCAAGATGGGGCCACTGATCATATAACCGGTACTGTCATGTGTCTGTCGGAGTTACTACCATGTGCACATGCACAGATGTGGCCCATGTAAGCGAAGCTAGCATGCACACACATGCTTACATTTGCAAACTGATAGGGAAGGTAAGTGAATCTCATCACTGTCCCTGACTTTAAATACCTGTGCATATGCCTAGAATACCTTAAAGCTGTTGGGAATGGTTTTCACCAAGCTAAAGTGGAATATGTACACACACACACACACACCAGTGGTGGAATTCAATCACTTCGATGGGCGCTTCGCCTTAGCTGTTACAATGCAATGAGAGTTAACTAGAGAGTCAGTTTACTACTGGTTCAGTGGGCATGGCTTGGTGGATGTGGCTCTGTGGGTGTGGCAGGAGAAGGATACTGCAAAATCTCCATTCTCTTCCCACCCCACTAATCTGCTTTCCAGCTCCGTTCCTCCTGTGCAGGGCAAGAAAGAAGATCATCTGGGAGGCTGGGAGGCAGCAGGGGTGTGGCCAGCCTATTTGCCAGTTCTCCAAACCACTCAAAACATCCGCTATCAGTTCTCCAGAACCTGTCAGAACTGGTTGAATACAGACACCCCCCCACACACAATATGATACAGAAGGAATAGAGTTAAATAAATTTAAAACGAACCACAAAAAACTATATTAAAATGTTCATTATCAATATTGCTGTGGTGGGGCAGTGGTTAGAATGCAGTACTGTGGTTCCACCACAAAACCGCATTAGACTAAAGCGCGCTTGACGAAACTGCGTAGCTGACGTCATTACAGCGCGACGAAAAAAGCACGCTGCGAATGCTAAAGCTAAAATTAACCCCTAAACCTAAACCTAACCCCCTAAACCTAATCCTAAACCTAACCCTAAACCTAACCCTTAACCTAACCCTAAACCTAACCCTTAACCTAACGCTAAACCTAACGCTAACCCTTAACCTAACCCTAACCCTAACCCTAACGCTTAACCTAACTCTAAACCTAACCCTAACCCTTAACCTAACCCTAAACCTAACCCTAAACCTAACCCTTACCTTAACGTGAATCGGCTTGCTTTCAAAGCACTATTTAAAGTGCCCTTTTCTCTCCGCGGTCGCTGTTGTTGCCCTGCTGATGACGTCAGCGACGCGGTTTAATCAGGCGCGCTTTAGTGGAGCGCGGTTTTGTTGTGCCACGCAGTACTGCCAGCTACTTCTGCTGATTGCCGGCTGCCAGCAGTTCAGCAGTTCGAGACTCATCGGCTCAAGGTTGACTCAGCCTTCCATCCAAGCAGACTGTATGAGAGCTCAGCAGAGACTCGGAGCTACAGAGCTAAGCCATGCCCATGCTTCAAAGTGCTTCAGCTCCCATTGGCTGACCTTGTTACTAAGCCCTATTCCAGTTCATGAATACTACACTGACAAAGGTTGACTCAGCCTTCCATCCTTCCGAGGTGGGTTAAAATGAGGAGCCAGATGATTGGGGGCAGAGGCTGACTCTGTAAACTGCTTAGAGAGGGCTGTAAAAGCACTGTGAAGCAGTATATAAATCTAAGTGCTATTGCTGCTTTTCTGGACTTTGGCAATAGTGCTTCTGCCTTCTATTCTTAAATAGGCTTATAGTCTATTTACAGTCAAATATCACAATGCACATTTACTTAAAGGGGAATTTCCTGATCTTTTCCTTTTCTTTTCTACTTTGTAAAAACCCAACTATTATATTCAGCTTTGCAAGTATTTTTTGTTTTTACAATGCAAGCAATTTTGGCCTTTCCTCTTGCAGAAGCTCAGACTCAGGAAAGTCTATTCCCCTAAAATAGCCACATTTTTCCTGAAATAGCTAACCTCCACATTTAGCTGGCTAGGAATCTGCAAGCTTGCAGAACTGTCCACATACAGTTGCAGAAAGCATCATTTCAAACTGATGTGAGCCAGAGGAAAAATATCAACAGCGTAAACCTCCCTTGACTCAGACTCTTAGGTTGCCTACAGTTAGGACAATCAATTCAAAACCTTGAGAAAAATTACATTATTGGCACACACTTTTTATGCAGTGCATAATGACATGCACCAAGCCAGAGAAATCTCCATTCTGTGGCTTCACCACAATGTCTTTGATGATCAAGCAAGCCCAGGTTCTTGAGATCTTTCCAAAGCCTTCCATTTGTTTCTTCCCATATTTTGAACCTCTGAACTAACCACTCTTGGGTAATGGAACCAAAGCAGCTCCATTCAACCATGATGTGGCAATTCAGTTGTGCTTCCATGCCTTCATTCCATTCTTAATTTAGCCCTTCACCACAGATGTACTATTTCTGAGCTTGTCGATCAGAAAGTTGGGCAGTTCGGCAGTTCGACTCCCTAGTACAGGTCTCCTGCATGAGCAGGGGGTTGGACTAGATGACCGCCAAGGTCCCTTCCAGCTCTGTTACTGTTTAAGGTCCAAGTGGTTCTAGGAAAAAGGACAAAAACAAGAAAGTCACAATGATGACTCTAGCTGCTGGCTGTAGTCCAGGTCATTGCCCAATACAATTGTAACTAGCGGTTCTGGATCTATTGCTTCCAAAAGATACAGAAGACCATTTGAATCTGTTCTTGCCATATACATTATTGCATGATGTAGATTGTACCTGGTCATCAATTTCATCGGGAGCTTCATCATCACTGATGTCAGAATCGGCGGTGGCGGATCCTCATCACCCATTACAAAATGTCCAATTCCACTTACTCAGCTCCCTCTCTGCTTATTCATACCATGTTAGAAGAGTTTCTTGGAAGTTTGAATCACCAAATTGCACTCTTCTTGGCAGAGAAAACGTGGCCCTGACATTATAAAAAATATAACAAAGATCTGTGGTCAAAATAACAAAATTCGGAAAACATCAAATAACTCATGCAAGAGCAATGCTGCATACACTCTTATTGGTGGGAAAACAAAAGTGATTCACAACGAAGGTCCATTTCTAAAAAATAGGGGTGTTCCAACAGTTTGGAAAGAGAGGGAGGGAGGGAGGGAGGGAGAGAGAGAGAGAGGAGGGAGGGAGGGAGGGAGGGAGGGAGGGAGGGGGGGAGGGAGGGGAGGGAGGGAGAGAGAGAGAGATGAAAATGATGATGTGCAAAGATAGTGGTTTCCCCCCCATATCCCAGTATCTATTTTAATATGGATTTTGACATTCATGCTCCATTTACCAATTTATGTTGCTTGCCTCATTATGGGGAAAGTATATGAGGTTGATGGCCACCATGGCTATTATAGTTGCAACATGGTGGTTTAATAATCTGAATCATACGACTTTTTTTAAACAATACAGAAGCTAGGAAATTCGACAGAATTTATTTGTTTTCCTTTCTAAATGTTGCAAATACATTTTCTGCAACTAACCTCACCATTGCAGTGTGCAATTAGACAATTATTATTTTTTCTCAGTAAAATGTATTGATTGATCATTGAAGCAAAATGAAACAAACCAGCCAAGATCAGGATGATGTTTTAATATATAATATTAACTATTACACCTTTTAATTATTATTTTTTCAAAAGAATCAATTGGAAATTAATAGCAATTGACACGCTGAACCATGTGGTTGGAATAAGGTGGTTTTCAGCAACTCTTTTGGCCAGCTCAGTGAAATCTGCCATAAATATTTATGCTTTCATATTCCATAATATAATGGGTGTCATCTTTGGAATAGTAATAAGTGACTTCTGTTATTAGATTATCATCCATCACCAGGATAACTGATCATCTTAAGAAAGGGTAGCTACAATCTGAAGTCTTTTGAGTAATGGTGGTAAAAAGTGAGACACAGACATTAGTAGGTGTACACCACTATTAAACTAATAGTAGTGTGGGGGGAAAATGATGTAGGTGTTATGAAACTTCTGTTTTGGATGACCGGACTATTTCATAATATTACGGAAATGCTCCGTTTTGCTCAGTTCTCAGATTGTTGCATATACTTTCCACCAAAATATCTTCTGGGAATCTAAATGCATTTCCTCCTGTCCTACCATTATTTACAATTAAGCTTCCTAGTGAGTTTGAAATGGCAAAAACCACAAGCCAAAAGAAAGAGATTTGTATTGTATTTATTAGTTTGTCTAACATATACAAGATAGCAGGTATAAATCAGTGGTGGGTTTCAAAAAAAAATTCGAACCTACTCTGTGGGTGTGGCCTCCTTTGTGGGAGTGGCTTGCCAGCCATGTGACCCGGTGGGAGTGGCTTGCCGGCCATGTGTTTTCTTTCTTCTTTCTTTCTTTCTTTCTTTCTTTCTTCTTTCTTTCTTTCTTTCTTTCTTTCTTTCTTTCTCTCTCTCTCTCTCTCTCTCTCTCTTTCCTTCCTTTTGTCTCTCTGTCCCTTTTTCCTTTTTTTCTTTCATCTCTCTCTCACTTTTTCTTTCTTCTTT
>NC_045552.1:51374977-51379977 GCF_009769535.1 Thamnophis elegans | reverse complement strand
TCCTACACCAAAGGATGCCGAGACAAAGATACTTCAAGGATTTATTAACACACAGACTAGACCTTGGCAGCAATCCAGTCTGCCAAGCTAGCCACAATAGCTTCTCCAGCCCTAGTAAATATGTTGATTCCTGCGACGAGCGTGTGGAAAGTCATTCCTTTTATAGTCTTGAGAGGAGCCTAATTACCACCAGCTGAGTTCAATTATCTCCTGTAACTGCGTAACTGTTCTTTACGCCTATTAGCCCTCCATTGCCGGGCATCCAGGACCAACTCCCTTGTCTCCTCCCCACTGCTCCAATGCATGGCATCAGGACCAAGTCAGTGGTGGGTTGCAGGTAGTATGCCCCGGTACGGGTGTATCGGTGCCTGCCCGGAGCACTGGGTACTGTTCCGGTATGGTGCTCCAGAGGGCCCACCCGCCCGCCCAAGCTCCTTACATGTATTTGAGCTCTTTGGCACTTCCGCGCACAGAGCGCACAGAGCACACAGTGCCTGCGCGATGCTCCGCCGAGCAGCTGGAGCATCACGGAGGCTCCCGGGGGCGTCACAAGACGTGAGGACGCATGGGCGCACCCACTGGGTGAAATAGATATTTTCCTGGCACCTTGCAATAAGAAACATGATAGATAAAATAAAATAAGGAAATATATTTCAAGAACATGACTTCCTTAACTCTTAATTCTATCTGAGGAAGGGAAGGAAAAGCATCTTAGAGGCACCAGGGTTTCTTCTTCCTAACCAGAATGAGGGGAGGGGGAATCCACTCTCATTATTAACAGTGCAAGCGGGCATATGCTCCTTTTGATCAGAATGACAAATCCAAATCCAGAGTCCTGAACTTTAAACAAGATCATTGGAAGCTTTAGGTGAAATGTAACAGGCTGCATTACTTCTTTTTCATACACACACACACACACACACACACACACACACACACACACACACACACACACTGGTGTATATATATGCTGGAAGCAGTTAGCTTCCTCCCATAATTGGGGCTTACCAGGGGTTGTGACACTAATATATACCTTCTTCCCTGGCTTCAGCTGATAAGGAGGAGACCTGTGGCTTGAGGGCTAAGACGTTTGCCTAAGATGCAATACAGCACAGGTTCGAATCCCAGTAAGGGTATGGCTAGCTGATGAGAGCTAAATAGCTTGAAATAGATCTATACTAGTCTCCCTTTATTTATTTATCAGCACAAATAAACACACACACACACACACACACACTCACACACACACATATATATATATGTGTGTGTGTGTGTGTGTGTGTTTTTGTGTGTGTGTGTTTGTGTTTTAATTCATGCTGATAAATAAATAAAGGAAGACTAGTATAGATCTATTTCAAGCTATTTAGCTCTCATATATATATATACATACATACACATGCACACACACATATATATATTGTATTAACAAACAGCTAACGGTGCAGCCCAATCACACCATGATTTGGGGGTCCTGTTTTCTTCCCCCCTGATCCGAACAGTCGGTGCAATGCATGGCATTCCAGCAATTGTTTATTCTCAAGACCCCCTCAAAAACCCACTGAAAGTTTTTTTTTTTTTTTTGGCTCACCTATTCATTATTCTCTTCCTGGCTTGGTTTTGATGACTTTTGAAATCCTAAGAAACCGGGCAGAAAATGCCAATAGCGTTGCTCAGCCTTTTCGATCAATGCCTTGTTGAACACATCACCCCATGGTGCCTGAAACTTTTCCTATGCAGGGCCCAACAGAGGCATTCAAACTGTATATTTATTGTGTATTGAACTCTGCAGCAACCCTTTATTATTGTTGTTGCTAGGGGTTTTTTTTTTCTAATGGAGAACGATATTATTTTCATTGCAGACTCCCGGGTGGTGTCTTTAATACCAAAAGTGCATCTGCGTTGAAAAAAAAAAAACCAGGCAGGGCTACAGATTTCTGTTTGTTTGGAGCAAAAGTTTCCTGAGTAGCCAATCATACAGTTTGAGTTCACTCTTACCTGTTCCTCTCTCACGTCATGAGAAGTGCACACCTGTACACCAGAGGTGGGTTCCTACCAGTTCGCACCTATTTGGTAGAACCGGTTCGTCAAATCTACTGAACTGGTTAGAAGAGGTTCCACCAGTGGACCCGGAAAGCAGGCCACACCTACAGAAGAGGTTCCAAAATTGTTTGAAACCCACCACTGTCCTTGGATATGATTATTCTACACTATCATGCTCATATTTATAAAACTCAGTGCCTCTGTGAAAGGTGAGGATGACTACTGCATTTGTGGTGCAATCAGAACATTGCGTGTGTTGAAGTTGTTTTAACGCAAACCAAAGATGCCTTTAAAAAAACAAGTTTACATCCTATTCTTATGCATGCCAATGCTGTGTGTGAGGTAATTTAAGGTGGTTCTGACAAGTGTCGTCGGCATCTTCATATCCGGTCACATGGGCGGCAAGCCACTCCCATCCGGTCACATGGGTGGCAAGCCACTCCCACAGAGGAGGCCACACCCACAGAATAGGGTCGAACAATTTTTGAAACCCACCACTGCTGTACACCAAGAGTGGCATTCACTTACCTTCCATACCGGTTCACAAATCTCTGTGTGCATGCGCGCATGTGTGCAGCCTTCTGTGTAGGCAAAAAAAGGGGCCTAAATGGGATGCCGTAGAGCCAGGGTGGGTGGGCGGAGTCACCTGTGATTTCTGATACCAATTTCGGTGGACAGATCCAAACCAGTAGAATAGCACGCCTGCCATAAATGCTCGGCTATCAAGGATACGGAAAAATAGATGACATTTTCAAGCATGGTAGCGCTCTCAGAAGGAAGAAAGCATGCCGAATTCAAGAGCTCCTGGTGGAAGTGATTTTCATATTTTATTTTATTTTTAGAAGAAGAACTTCTGCTCATCCCCCCCAGTGTCAGTCTTCCAAGGTAGGTCAGCTCAGAAAATAGATCCCGCAAAGTCTACTGGAAGTCCACTGTTGCAAGGAATACTAAAAAATAAAAATAAAAAAAATCTTCAGTTCCTGTTCTGACCTTGGCTTCCACAGACACAAGAAGCCGAATCCTCATCCCGATAAACCCCTTTTATTTAATTTACAGTGAATTCCTCTCCAGCAAAGTCTTTCCTCTCCCACAGCCTTTCAAGATAGTTCACAATTACCGACCTTTATCAGGCTTGCAGAATGGCCAGGCCGATATCTTTCAGACGCCACAATACTTGGCAAGAATGCAGGAAAGAACTAATGGTCTCCTCCAAACTCCCCTCCCCTTTCATTCTCTTTTTATTCCCTATGGGAGGGGCCATTCACCATCCACCTCCAGTGACGGAGCCTCCATAACCCCCAGGAGGCAAGCTGTTTCATTGATTAATTATTCTCACTGTCAGAAAATTCCTCCTTACTTCTAGATTGGTTTTCTCTTTAACAAGTTCCACCAATTGTGGCTCAAGATGTGGGGACTCTAGAAAGAGTGCAGAGAAGAGCAACAAAGAGGATTAGGGGGCTGGAGGCTAAAACATATGAAGAACGGTTGCAGAATTGGATATGTCTTAGTTTAATGAAAAGAAGGACTAGGGGAGACATGATAGCAGTCTTCCAATATCTCAGGGGCTGCCACAAAGAAGAGGAAGAGTCAAGGTATTCTCCAAAGCACCGGAGGGCAGGACAAGAAGCAAGGGGTGGAAACTAATCAAGAAGAGAAATAACTTAGAACTATTCTATTCTATTCTATTCTATTCTATTCTATTCTATTCTATTCTATTCTATTCTATTCTATTCTATTCTATTCTATTCTATTCTATAATTACTTCTTGTCCTGCCCTCTAATTGCTTTGAGGAACAAGTCAATCCCCTTTTCTCTGTGACAGACTCTCAAATACCAGAAGATCTTTCTCTTGGTAGAGTCTCTTTTATTTGTAAATGCTCTTTCATATCTTTACCAATGCTATTGCTGCCTTCCTCAGCTCTACCCTTAGTTTGGTGGTGGGCAGATATTTTTTATAGTAATGCTAAACCAGGGGAAGACAATTTCTTTTTCTGGACCTCACTTGGATCAGATTCAAGTTTAAGTTTTACGTGTTTCAGTCCTTCCCAAAAAAAGAGAGATATTTTCTACAGAAGCTATAAAAGGGAGGAAATTTGATGAATGTCAAGTTCCTTCTGTGGGATGATAAACAGCAGCACTATAGCTCCAAAGATCCATCTAATTAGTCATTGGTGAATTTCAGGGTTGTTTGTGTGTGTGTGTGTTTTGGCCTGTAACACATCAAGTTTGTTATACACAATCTTTTCCCTTCAAGTTTTAGGTGTTATTTTTTTTTCTCAGTTCATCTTTCATGTATGTTTTCCAGTTCCTTGTGCTAATCTCCTCTCCAGGGAAATGTGCTGTAGAAGTAGTATTTTAAAACAAAAGTTTTACACTATCCTCATTGAAACAAGTCAATGATTTTCCTTTCTACTGGAAGGTTTCTTCTTCCTCTCCTCTCCTCTCTTCTCCTCTCCTCCTCCTTTTCTTTTTCCTTTTCCTTTCATACTTCTTCCTTTCCTTTCCTTTCATTTCCCTTCCTTTTCTTTCCTTCCTTTCTTTTCCTTTTCCTGTTCTCCTTTTCTTTTTTCTTTTTGCAGTATTTCTCAATCTTGACAAATTTAAGATGTATGGATTTCAGCTCCTGGAATTCCCAGCCAGCATACTATTAAATGCGTGGACTTCAACTCCCAGAGGTTGTCAGGCAGCATGCTGACTGGGGAATTCTGGGAGTTGAAGTCCATCCATCTTAAAATGGCTCAGGTTAAGGGAAACACTGGGTGTCGTCGCTCAATGGCTTAATGATGTTGGAGCTAGTCTCATCCCTGGTAGTTCAAACCCTAGCACTGAATGGCAGTGTGAGCTCCTGTCACTTGCCCAAGCTTCTGTTCACCTCACAGTTCAGCAGCAAGTTCTGTGCAAGTAGATAAATAGGTACCCTTTGGTGGGGAGAGGAATTGGTGTTCTGTGCAGGCAGTTTC